>NW_010241851.1:22095-42080 GCF_000690775.1 Eurypyga helias | reverse complement strand
GGGGGGGGGTACTGTGAAGATAAGTAAATCCTTGGCTTCACACATGCCTTGCTGTTATTTATCCCCCTCGCTGCCGTCTCCTGAGCCGAGCCAGAGCCTGCTCGCCGAACAAAGGGCCTTTGCTGGGCCATCCACAATGAGCCCTTTAAGCATTTCTGCGCAGCCTACCAATATCCTTCCCGTTAGCCTTTACGTTGTGACACCAAAATTAAAAATAAAAACCTTTTATGCAACGAAGTTAGCCCTTCACCATGCCAACCAAAAGCAACACGGCTGGGGCACATATACCCCCCACCCGCTGGGAGAGAAAATTCCTAAATTTAGGCATGTTCTCCCCCCCAGTATCGATCAATGGATCAAGCTCTTCATTAACGGTGTTCAGCTAACTTGATAATTTAAGGGATAAAGTCTCTCCTGCATGGTACCTTGAAGAAGACAGTGATTTTAGATCCCAATTTCAGAGAAAGCAGTAACAACTTAGCCTCCTTAATCCCATGCTAACTAGCAGCACCGCTTTAAAAAGCACATACAACTTCAGCCCAGAGTTCAGAGCCAAAACCTCTGAAATCTCAGAGCACAGAGGATCCTTGCAGAAGGATCAAGACAAGGCCTCAGCCCTTCTGGCTCAAAATGCAAGACCCTGACAGCGAGCATGAGCACATCTGTCTGTGCATCTGTGTGTCCACGTGTGCCCTGCAGCACAACAGGAGGGTCTGCAGAGGCGCAGACCTGGTCCTGCAGAGCTCCATCCTGCAAGATGCTGAAGCAACCACAGCCTCACCTGATTTCACAACTACAAAAGGAGTCAAAATGCGCAGAATCAGGCTCGAAAGCAGAAAATTAGCTCCTCTGCTTCAACCACAGCAATCCTCGCCTGCCAGTTCTTTTTAATCGCTAGACTGACAGCCATGTGGTAACGTCGACACCGCCAAGTACTTGTCATTTCATCGGTGCTGCCAATTCCCATCTTGCTGAGACAATGACACATCAAAAATAGCTTTCATCTGTTTATATACTGCATGCTCGGCAAACTATGTCACCAACTGCTGGTGTGGAAAAAAAGCCTTTTTTTAATAATCTCCATCCTGGAAAACAAACAAAAAAAAAAAATTACGTACTCACTGAAAAATATGAAAAATGTGTTCCGTATTTTGGGAAGCCTTCAATGCATCCCATATTTCATTTCAGATTAGTATATTCTGAAAATATTTATTACAGTAAACCATAATAATTCTCGCTCTTTACTAACAACAAAGGAATCATAACCCAAACTTTTTTCCAGCAAAATGTTGGTTTCTGAAGCTGCTGAAAATATTTAGAAGACAGAAACTGATATCTGAAAAGCATTTTTCCTTATAAAAATGGGAGGGTTTTTGCAGGTCCAAATAGATGCCAAAACCAACATACACAAAATTTCAGTCTTTCTTCACATTTTCATCGGTCTCCCTGGAAGACAAACACTGCATGAGTCACATCCCTTCGTTCCCGTCTTCCTGGGCTTCTCAAATCTGCTGAGCTATTTCTTGGTGGACACCATAATTACAGAAAGTCCTGCTCCCCACTGATTTGATGAACATCTGAGTTTGTGTACCTAAGAATATACCATGAAATGTTTATTTGTGCAATTTCTGCTTTGTTCTTCCCTCCTTCTATATATCACACAAAAGGGTAAGAACAGTTTAAAGCACTAAATTCCATACGTGAAATTTTCAAAGTAGATCTACAAGCAAATCCATAAACTCAGAATAAAGGCTGGAGAGCCAAATTAGAAAATTACAGGTGATCCATCTGTATATATCCACCAAACACTATGTGGCAAGCAATCCTACAACTTGCTTTGATTCTTCACAAAACTCATACCTTGTTGAGAAGCATGAAAGGAACTACAGAAGTTCAGGAACAACATCTCTTTCACAGCTAAAAAGAACATTATTAAAGCTGAAATATCTTATGTACTTAAGGCCCGAATTCGCTGTTAACAGACAAATTTTCATCTGAAGTACCCTTCTGATTGCAGAACACGTGTAAGTGTTCAGCAAAAATGGGATTCGTAGCAGTTTTGGAAGGGAGTCCCAGCTGAGATTGCAGGAGACAGCAGGCTTCAGGCCTGACTTAGAGCCTTCATGACAGCATAATAAATCAAAAAAACATATTTTCCCAACTTGTAGATTAAAACAAATACCAATTTGGTGATAGCATGCTTTTGAGCAGCCGTGTTTCCACAAGAAAAAGGACTGTTTACACTAGCCTGATACTCTAATAGTCGGACGCACACGTACCATTAATTACGCCCGGCAGATGGAAGCGGGCTGAGCACGCCTGGGATGCAACCCACAGTTCATCAAGCTGCCGAGGTGTAGGTGTAACTTTGCTATCTGGAAATGAAGGATACGCCCAGAAGAGCCACACCACCTCGCTTCTACCACCACTGATGGAGCAGCAAGCTCAGCCAGTACATTTTCACACAGACTTCCTTCCCACAGGATGCCACCGAAGGCAAAGGTGGAAACAGGGTTTATTAAGTAAGGTTAAGGGCTATTAAGTATGGACGAACTGGGTGCAACCTCGGTCAAAAAAAAAAAGCACCCCCCCAACCCCCCAGCAGCAGCCAAAGGCTGGTATGCCCTATGGGAAGTGTCTCCCTTTCACTGTATATACATTTTTAATCCTTTTCTCCATCACTGCCAAGTATTCGAGACAGCAGCCTAGGCATTACAGACCCGTAGTCTGCTCCCACATGGAAGCTCTTAGGCTAGTCCAAATATACTTAATATTTTTGTGTAGAAAAAGCTTAAGTTCTTGGAAACAGGCTTTTACATCAGGAGTGGCAACTCACTGGCATCATAAAAAGGAGGACTAAGCACTAAGTGCAGCTAAGAGGATGTAACGCTGACACAGAGCAACTAAGCCAAGGAGAAAGTTCCTGTTTCCTCTTTATCGGAATTTAATATCAAGTTGGCTAAGTAGAGTTGTACAGCTCAACGGAAAAAGCGCATCTGTTTTTCCCCCTCCCTTTTTCAGATGTCTTTTTTCCTTATGGAAGAAGCAGCAGGTAAATTAAAACGGTTCTCCATGCCCCTCGGGACCCCTCACAGCCTGCCAGCTTCTGGGAGCAGGGCTCAGCCCTCCGCTTGGGAAAGTTCCTCTGAAACACCACTCTGAAAGCAAAACCTCTCCCCCGAGGAGGTGGCGATCTGGAAGCGGGTATTGATAAACAGGGCTATTAGCTGCTGGTCCGTTCCCGCAGTCCAAATCAAACAAGTTGAAATAGGAGAGAATTATGCATGCATTAAGATTAAATTCATATTTTAAACTACTATTAGCAGAAGACTGGTAAGAGATCAAATGCAATGCACTCCATATAATTGCTGGATTCCTTTGGGGTTTGTTTTCCCTCTTTTTTTTTTTTAAAGTAAATGTATTCCGTAAGAAGAAAGATACTCGCACATGGTTAAATTTTAATTTGGTTAGTTATATAAACTACATGCCACTATAAAAATTCTCACCAGTAGTTTCAGTTCCATAATCACAAGCTGTTATTCGCTTTCCATGATTACACGTTCTGCCCCGCTCAGAAGTTTCTCCTTCCACTTCAAACATGGGTTAAGCAACTAACAGACGCATTTAAATCAGACCATAAAAGAACTTAGTGAACTTTCTGAGTATAAAATATACTAAAATTAAGCCTGACTTCATTGTTACACTTCATCGACCTGTCATCGACTCCGTCATGTACCCAAAGGTAACAGTGTTTAGAACAGAGATGGGGCACAAGAACACCACATAAAAAAAGACAAGGCAAATATCTCTCAGTTTAATATCTCTTAGGTTAGTCTACAAGTAAAAGACACTAAATTCTATTTATAAAAATATATAGCAAAGCTTCTATTTGCTAAAGCTTCAAGAAGAAAATCCTCATTAAAAATCATCTTAAAATGCCATGCAGCAATCACCCAAAATGCAATCTCACTATAAAACCCCACAACACGCTCTTACCATAAAAATAAAGGTCTTCATGAGGTAGGCTTTTATTCCAAATTTAAAAGCCATTAAAATGTATTATATGCAAGTGTTGGATGGAGCTGAGTCTATGACTCAGTTCTCATGTCACCTTCAATCACAGTGATGAATCTGCTCTTCAAGACAAAGTCTGAGAGCTATGGGTAAAACAATTTATTACTGCTAGCTCTAATTAATCCAAACCAAACCATTCCTAGATCTTCAGTAAAACAAACTAGATGCAGGTTTCTGCCATTTGCGATGCATCTAATTCAAACAGGAAACTCTTCAAACCTAGGATTACAAAAATGTAATGAATAAACTGCAATAATTTGTCCCTTTAGGCCCTTAGTGAATGAAACAATTTGGGAAGGTAAACTTGAGTGCACACCTGCATTTTCCTCAGTATCAATGCTCTAGCACATCCACCCAAAACTAAAGATAACTCTTCATATAGCAGCCTTTTACATACACCAGCCTAAAGTCAAACTCCCGAGCAATCAACCTGAACCAGCATTGGGAGGGGAAATACAAGGAAGGAGGAATAAGGGACTAAAATTACCACTTTTTAACAGAGATTATAGTATTTACTCAGTAGTGCCTGCCACAAGAAGGTGTTTCCAAGGTCTGATTAATGTGTGCATGTGGTTCCCAAGAATACAGGCTAGGTTAAAAATATTTATTTTTATGTATTTTTAAGCTACAGAGGCACCCCAAATAATACACTTTGCTGGCAGCCTCAACTTGTGGCAACAGCTTAAACCACTGTAAATAATCTCCAAGGAGAGCAATAATGTACAGTCATCCCTGAAACAGTGAACAGGGGTCGGGGGGCAAAGAGCTTACCAACGTTAAGCACAGGCATCTCAAAAAGAGCAGCTTCCAGCTCCATCCAATATATGGCACGTTCACACATGACCTGTAACCCACTGCTGAATCCCAGGGCTGGGATTCTGATCTCACTAAATCTGAGAATTATTTGGGATTTGGCCAGTACAGTCCAGAGCAGAGTTGGATAGTAAATGCATACCTACCCTTCAGAGCAAGATTAGCCTGAAGAATTATTATTTCTAAAAGACCAGAAGAAAACAGAAGTGTATGACAGCTATGCTGTGAAAAAACAGTACTTTTCAAGGAGTGCCAACGTCAGACAGATTTACAGTCGCTGAAAATTAAAAACCCTCACCATCTCCTATGCTAAACCTACAGCAGAAACCTTTTTCTTTGTGCTGGAGCTACCCAATACTTAGACCCAAATTTTGGCCCCGCTGAAACTATTCTTTTATCCACGCAAGCTTTCATTCAGTCTCCCTACAAACTGGCATTATGATAAAGTACCATCACACTCCACTTGCCCATGGTTTAGGCTACGCAAAAGGAGCCGTTGCTAGAATAACTACATCTGCCGACTCATAACCTCTGAGCACAGAAACCTACCATACTAACTTGGGGTTTGCGTATTTTTGCTGGGTGGAGGATAATCTCTCATTTCTGTCAACGTTACCCAAACACACTTATAAACGGAGCCCAGATGAGCTCTGGCTGGTCACGCCGCGGTAGCTGAAGGTCTCCCTCATCCCAGACGTCTGCCATCCATCCTTGTCTCCGCAGCAAAATTCACCCATGGAAACCCACCTACGTGCAGGCTTTCCCAGCTCCGCGTCGGGGTGGCACCTGCACTCCAGCTGCCTGTTCGTGGCTGTGGGACACTAGAACTGGAGCACTGCGGGGCCAGCACTCCTTCCCCTCTTCCCAGCTGCCACCACCACAACCCCTCTCGGCTCATCTGCAAGCACTCACGGAAATGCCCGGCTGTCCTCTCGTATTTTGGTTTGCTTGTGCTTCATGACAAGCGAATTTAAAAGGCAATCACAAATGTTCACTCCGTTAGTTGCTTCTGCCAACGAGTGGAGCATAAGCGTTTAGTCAGGCATACAAAGGTCTTTATCCTGCAACCCTGAACCATCCATCATCCTTAGATATCAGGAAGAAGTTCAGATATCAGGAAGAAGTTCTTCCCGGAGAGGGTGGTGAGGCACTGGAAGAGGTTGCCCAGAGAAGCTGTGGATGTCCCATCCCTGGAAGTGTTCAAGGCCAGGCTGGATGGGGCTTTGAGCAACCTGGTCTAGTGGAAGGTGTCCCTGCCCATGGCAGGGGGGTTGGAACTAGATGGTCTTTAAGGTCCCTTCCAACCCAAACCAGTCTGTGATTCTATGATGATCACAGCCGAGTATCAGCAGCTCAACACACTAGCAACCACTCCTTGCAAGTTGACTATGGGAAGCACATTAATTTTCCTACCAAAACAGAGGAAACTGGCCACATGGCCCCTCTTCATGCAATTATTCGCAAGGTGTTTTGAATTTAAATTAAAACTATGTCAGAAATTCCCTTGTGTCATTCAACTCTCACCAGAAAAGCAAATTCTGGTTTGCCACAGGCAAAGGGTGTAAATACCCCTGAATACCCATAACGATCAAGCACAGAAAAGGTTGGTTAAAAATGTTAATGCCATCTGCACTCCTTTACACACTTGGACAAGACTAAACGAACTGGAGGGCGTACTTGCTTTCCTAGTGTCTTTTCAATCACTTCTCCTCATAGAAAAATAACCTCATGCTAGTGGGTTGGGGGGGGGTTTGTTTGTTTTCAACCTGTAATACAGCTACAGCAGTTCTTCATCTACAAGACGTTTAATCATTTGCTCCCCTTCTGAATTCTGTGAGCAAGCAGACCTCGACAGAGATATATTAATACCCACATGATTCATGGCACCAGTCAGAAAGCAGAGCGAAACCATCATTAAAAAGACAAAGGAGAGAAGCCAAGGGGACAGTTCCGCTAAGCAAAGGGATTTATCTAGGAGGTGCTTTATTAATACAATATATAACGCAGTACACTGTACTGGAAAACCACTTGCACGGTCAACAGTCCCACAGCAGTGTATAAAAAAGGCAAAAAAAGAAAAGTAAATTCAATAACTTGGGGGAAAATCGATTTCTAAGACTCACTGCTGGCCAGTATAAATGATGCTGCTCCACAGCCCCTCTTTTACTGTTGGTTTTTTTTGTTTGTAACTGAAGACTCGTGTTAGCAGGGTTTTTTTCAGAGAAACCCATGAAGCATCCAGCCAAACACAGAGAGAACAAGTTTGTCTCTGCATGGGGATGCCTGGTGCTTTGAAGTTGGGCCTTTGCATCCTACAACCGAGCTCTGGGAGAGGTAGCAGCCTGCTGCCCTTGGCTCTGCTTCTAACTGCAAACCCAAGGAGCACCGACAGCAACAGCCCACTGTTTTTAATTACACAGCTGGGATTACCTGTTCCCTGAAGAACTCTTTTAATTGCTATTTGCTTCACAACCCCACCCCCCTCTCACAGCAACCAGGTCTTGAGCATCTGGCCACAACAGCCCTGAGGTCCATGAAACAGGGGCACATCATTGCTGGAGTCTATTATTCTGCTTTTTTCATAGAATCATAGCATCTTTTGGGTTGGAAAAGACCTTTAAGATCATCGAATCCAACCATTAACCCAGCACTGCTAGCATCAAGAAAGTCTAGATGTGTAAGTACCAAACAAGTCATCAGGGACACCCCCAAAAAAATTAAGAGCGTGGAATGCACACCCCTTCCACCCAAAAGCCTGTGTTATTTTAACGCTAACCCACATAAGTATGGCGAGGAGGGGAGGGAAGCCATGCGAGCACCAGCACAACCTGCAACCTGTGCTTCACTGGCAGCGCACCCAGTGCTGCCAGAGCCCCGTCTGTGCTTACCACATCACTCCCCGCACGAGGAAAGGGCTGAACAAGGGACCTTCGACCCCCCTACCCAGGGCTTCCAGTCACCAGCAGAAACAGAAGCATAGAAAACATTTTAAATACTAATACTTCAGCCTTAGCTCACTATGTATAAAACCCAAAAGTGCAGATGCCTCCACAGGGAAAGGTATTTCAACAATGGGGATCCGTCCCAGGCAGTGCCAGAAGCAGGAGGCTGCCCATCATCAGGGAGGCGACAGGCTGGACATCACTCAACCCTGCATCCTCACACTGCCAGGATTTCCACGGCATGTCACGAAACCGGCCGCCTCCCCAGCACTGCCAACTCCTGCCACAGTGGCCGTTCCTCCAAAGACTGAGAGGGTCAGAACTGCCGAGCCAACCCTCCACGACGGGTAGCGTTGGTAAAGCACTTAAGGGAAAATGAAGTGCTGAGGAGGAAGAAAATATTTATTTGGCACACACCGCTTCAGTTTATAGCAAGGTAGGTTTATAAACCCTGTGAAATTAACTTTTTTTTGTTTGGTTTGGGGTTGGGTTTTTTTTTTTTAATTCATTAAAACACCCATGCACACACTTGTGGAACAATTCATGAATATCATTCTTCTTTCCCTCTGCCCCCAGCCCTTTTCCATGAGCTCTGGAGGTAGTAAATTAAATATATGAAGAAAGTTTCCACTGTAAGTTTCGGTTTCTGACTTCATTTAAAATTTCATCATGCTCCAGCTATGTCAAACATCCCCAGCCAGTCCACACTGCAAATGACACCCGTCCGTAACGGGAAAATTAAGTGCTTAAAATTAAGTACCTCTTACTTTGGGCAATGAAAATAAAAAGTCTAAACGCAAAACGTTTGGCACGTTTTCTTACTCGGTGCTTCTACAGCTTCTTGCTTTGAACAAATGCTAGGGAGAGACGATGCTTTCCAGTGTCCTCTGTCGCAACATTAGTTGTTCTCAAACAGCCTCCTGTTGTGCACCCGTGCGGGTGCAACTGCTTTTTCCTCTGTTACATGAAGATGTGAAGCTATTTAGCTACCCCCTGTCCCAGGCTGCTGTCCATTCTATTATCGGGGACACGAGGACAACCTGACAGTCCCAACTTTGATCTCCCTCACCACCTCGGAGAACTGCCAAGTCTCCATCAAAAAGGTGGCCGCACATGGGCTGTGGGCAGAATATTCCTGCTTGGAAAAATCACTTACAGCTGCACCTTCCGGGGACACAGAGTTTCACAGCCGTATCGAAATGCAAGTTTGCACCTCAGTCCTGCAAGAATCCCGGGAATACGTAGGGTCCGTATAGACAAGCACGTGTGTACACCACGTACTGGGTGAGAAGGGAAGCGTAAAGGCATGTTGCCCCACTGCCACAAGCAGGAAGCAGTGCAGGTTTATACACCCCCATTTTCACCAACCTACCGCAAGAATATTAATGCCTAAATACCAAGACCAAAAATACTAATGAGTACAAAAGCCATGTAATCATTTTCCCAGATTAAATCCATCTGTCCAACAGAATCCATCTGCCCAAGGAGCTTATTAAGGCTGGACTAAGTCTTTTATTAGTCTGGTTACCAGGATCCAAGCCTTATCTCTGTCACCTTCGAGTCATCCCTGGCGTGCCGGCCGGCCGGCGTGAAAGGCTGGCTTTCCCCCACACGGCGAGGCTCTGCCACGACTCCTGCTGCACCGTGTCCCCTGCACCTCCCAGCTCCACACAGCACATCCGTGGAAGCAGAGGGTCCCTTTTTCCTCCTCTTGCCCTGCTTAATTGTGCTCAGGCATTTTGACGCTCCAAGGGAAAAAAGCGATGCTCAGAATGACTCTTCTGGCCCATAAAAAAACCAGGAAGGACCCCATTGCAAGCGCCCCAACCTCAGCAGAGCCTGAGCTTTCAGCCGTGGCACAATCCCACCTCTGTGCCCCACTAGCTATGAAGGGAGTCACTCAAACCCAAACCCGGGCTAAAAGAAGGCCAGTAATATCTTCATAAGCCTGCGAGGGCACAGTCCCAGCGGCCGGGCTCGCCTTGCCAAAGAGCAGCGAAGCGGGAGGCGAACAGTGCCTCGTCAGTCTCCCCGGCTGCTATTCAGAAGCTGGCAGGCGCCTGGAAAGCCCAGAGACTGCTAAAGTTCAGCTTTGTTCGCTGCTTGGCACGGCCCGGAGCCGTGGCCCAGGGATGGGAACACTTACAGGAGAAGGGTCTCCCAAAAATGGAAAGGGTGGGAGGAGCATCAAAACAGGGACATATTCCCACCATGGATGCCAGAAAAGAAAGGAAATGACCAGACAGGTTGGAAAAAAAAAAAAAAAATTGCTCAGTGCAATTTAAGCAAGGTTATACCAGGCAAGAAAAAAAAGGGCATAGATCAGTTTAATTTGGAAGGGAAATTGCAGCAAGAGCACCTGCCAGGTTGCAATTCTTTTTTTTTTTTTAGCCTGTTTAAATAAAAGACATCCATCAACAATACGCTACAATGCTACCACAAGGTACAGCTCCTGCTCCTTTGCACAGATACATTGGGGGTTTGTTTATTCTGCCCAAACCCTACAGCAACATTTTCCCTGTGTTTTATAAACTCCCCATAAAATAAATAAATATATGTTTACAGGCTGACAAACTACTGGCTGATACACTGCAGCAGACAAGAAACAGCAATAGGAAGAACGAAGTCAGGACACCTCAAAGCAGTGGCGTACCCACATCTACCGCTCGTGGTCCCTGCTATAGGAGACCACAGCATGCTCCAGAAACTCACCGCCGCATCAGCCAGGACACCCAGCAGAAGCCACCCTCGTAATTTCTGTGCCTTAAAAGACAAACTACCTCAATGGCAACACACACACTGCTGAAAAGCGGAGGATGATGCAGTTGCTTTGATTTTAAGCACTGCACAAACAGGGATGGGGAAGATGAGCGACACGGATTCCTCTTTCCCCCGTGGCAGTGCCTCTAAACCTTCACAACAGTGGACCATTAAGGCCATGGTGGGCCACTAAGACAGCGTAGATGGGGCCTATGGGGAGGATCTGTAACGCACAGCCAAACCCTGAACACAGCCTGTGGTTTCTGTAGTTCAGCGAGTGTTTGTGCACATCCTTAAGACAGGATCCCTGTATCAAGACCGCCCTGGAATTACTCTTTTACCCCAAATTGCTCATCCCCCTTTGCCTTTGGAAACTGGATGAAACAGACTGCATCCACCATAACCACACATATGTGAATTGTATGTGCTGGAGAGAGAAAAGAGGGAAGAGCCTGTATCTCCCTCCTCACCCGGGCTGGGGCACCCAAGTTTTCTGTGAGCAGCTTTCCATGAAACTCCACCGTGAACTAGGATAGAGGTGCAAAAGGGCCAGTATGGCATAACGCTGTACCTGACCCAATTCACTCATTTCACTGGGCTTATTTTAGCTCAGCAAGGTGAGCTGAAATAAGTTCGTTTTCCCACACGTACATAATCGTGCCTTCTCACCCTCCCAATTATGAGGAAGAAATGCAAATTTTCGTTCCACCACTTAAGTCACCAGAAGCACCTATTTTCTCCAAAATCTACATTGAAAAAGCAGCAAGACAACAGCCTAAATTTCATATGCTAGACTACATCTAAAACCAGAACGACTGAGGGCTCTACATTTTGTACCTGATGACACAATTTTCCTTCTCGCATTTCCTACCTCCCAAGAGGAAACAGAGGGAGATAATAGGCAGTGAGATGTGATGAGGAAAATAAACATCATTAAGTGCACCCCATAAAAAAATTAATTTGTTCCCGTAATTTTCAAAACACTAATCTACCTCGATACCTCAGGAATCAGGCAGAGAACTACTGCCTCTACTTGTCCAATAGTTTTTTTTATGGGGTCCCTAACTGCTGAAGAGTAAGCATATTTAATAATACATCTACAAAACCTACAGTTTCATGTATAAATAAAATAAATAGAATTAAATGAAGTAAATAAATAGCTGCTCATCTTCTAAGCAAGGGGAAGTATATTCCTCCAAATCACAATGCTCTTCTAGCTTTTGGTTAGGCTGTTTAGGCTGAGCCAAACCCGCCTTATGCTTTGGAGCACGTGCCTCTTTCTGCACCTGGTTCTGAAGCATTTCACACTTGTAGACAATACACCTTCAAGACTTTCCTCTGAAGTCATTCCCTCCTTGCCCCCATATTTAAATGTACAGAGAGTCTTCACCAGGATGACAAAGCCCCCGTAACATTTAATCTGCACGGAAGAGAAAGAAGAGGGGGGGGAAAAAAGGAGGAGGAAAAAAAAAAAAGGGGAGGAGGGTAGAAAAAGATTTTAAGCCAGACCTCTGGAGGAGGACTGTTTGTCCTAGGCTTACTAAGGGCTTGTCTACATGGGAAGCCGGGGTGAAGGAAGCATTCCCAGCACACTGTGGTCGGGGAGGTGAGTTAGCCCGCAGAGCGGGCAGGCTGGTGCGCACTCAGCATCCACAGGGCAGTCAGTGCAGAGCAGCTAGCGTGCCGTGAGCTCACACCCTAGCTTACCGCGCACTAACTTCCCCATGCCGACAAGCGCTACGCTGCCGAGGCCTTCCTTTGCCTACGCGCCTCCGGGCCTTCCCCCCTCAGCTGACTAGTTCTGGAAAACCCGGGCCACCACTACGCTAAAGGGAAAAAAAAAAAAATTAGCAGGCTAGAAAGGACAAACACTGATTCTTCTGGTCAAGCAGACTACAACCACACACAGAAGCAGCACACGAGGCAGTTGAATCCACCTTGCCCAGGTCTAGTCCAAGCCCCAGATCCCATGCAGGCAGAAGCCACTAGCGCAAATGGCACCGGTAAGGTCTCACAGCCCAACAACTGGTCTTCAGCTTTGCCCAGGTTCTGCCCACCACACCGATATGGAAAAACCCCAAGAGCAGTAGGAAAACAGACTGCACCCCGCTGGCACTGGAGGGAGACACAATGTCACGGTGACAGCTGTTGGTGCCCCAGGAAGGTCCATGCCATGGCTGCAGTTCAGAACCAGTTGCTTCTTTCTGTTCAATAACGGGGGATCTTCCCCCCTGCCAGCTGACCAAAGCCAACCTCGTCAGTCTCTCCTTCTTAACGTGCCTCTGTCACATAAACTTCCCTTGCCCCTTCTCAAAGGGGCACGTTCCACATCAGCAACATACCGAAGCAGCCCTGACCAGGCGCTGACACCCTGGTGTCACCATTCCAGAAGCTGCCAGTACTGAGCAGGGACTTTTCCTGCCTCAGCCCCTCCCCTGCTTTAGCCCTGCTGCCTGGTGATCCAGGCAAACTCACTGCAGCTCGTCTGCGGTCACACTGGGGGACACCCAGGCACCCCACAGCAGCAACAGATTGACCAGACGCCGTTCCCCAGGGCAGCAAAGCAGCTTAGCAAGCCCCAGCTCCGTCCTCTCGTCTGTCATTGTTCCCAGCCACGGATTTGGCTAAAGCGATCAGACTTCAGATTCCTGAACCGTTCCCAGCACTTGTTTACCCGAAAGACCATTACAAGGTTAATATTGCACTGGAGGGAAGTGAAAACCTCTCCTGTATCACAACTCTGTCGATGCTTACTGCTTGTGCCTGCCTTCCACCTTGACAGTGAGAAGAATAAGCAAAAAAAAGAAAGGTGTGAGTTTAAGGAGCTACCATTTGGAGGTGTATATGCCCCAGGATCCAAGTGACCTGTACTCTGAACAGAAAGTAGCTGGTGCCCTCTTTGCCTCTTTGGCCTCCCACGCCATCGAGAATCACATGCACTATTGCCAGAGAAGAGCTACAGCTGAGACCATAAAAGCCATAGGACAGACACAGCCCTACACAGAGTTTTCTCTATCTCAAGGACCACTGCCAAAGGGCTTGGCCCCATCAGGGCACCACCTCCAGGCAGGACACCGGTGATGAGCTGGAAGTACTGTCGGTGAGGGTTGGTTACACTTCCACCTCTTAAACCTTCAAAAATTAAAACTGGCTTTCAAACAAGCACACAGAAATTAGGACACGGATCTGTTGACTTCAAGTTTACTTCTTCACTGAAAGTTCAGTGGTTTTTAGGGCATGAACTGTAAAAGCAGAAAAACTAATTCCTCGGGATAAGCTTGGAAAAAATGAGAGGCAAGCGATAAACCCCATGTTTTTCACACAGCTCTGCTGCCTTCTCCCTGCAATACCCTTCCCTCTAAATGACCTGCAAATTAATCAAAACATGAAATCTGACTCCACGCCTCTGCTCTGCAGAATACAATCAGCCTGCCAGAAAGTCCAAGGATGACAAAAGAGGTTTCAAGGAAAGTTGTTTAAATATATTACTGCCTGTCAACATTAGATTTTCTACAAACACTGCTGCAAGCATGGCAGCCCCTTTTAAACGGGGGAGGAAAGAGTGCCCAATAAGGAGAAAAACTCCCCAGAAACAGCAACAGTATTCTGAAGCAGCCAGGGAAAACAAGGATGGCAAAGTGGCTTCCAGGCAGTTTTCAGCTCTTCTACCTGAAGCTCTCATCAAGCTAATCAGATCAAACCCAGATCTGGTCGTTGCATTCATCACAGGCTGTCAGAGAACTCTCGGTGCAGAAACTGATACAATTGCCCTTCCACAGTCTTCTCTGCAGCTAACAACCTCCTGATGGTCTGCAATAGCACCGGGAGGCACACTACTGCCAGAACCACCTCGAAAACAAGTGAAAACATACTAGAGTGCTACCCATCTCACCTCAGCTTTAGAACTAGAAAAGCACAGCAAGTAGCAGAAGAATAATCTCAGCATTTTGACCCAATGCCAAATGTTTCTGATCCCCTTTAGCCTTTAAAGCAAAACTCCAGAAGAAATTTTGCAACGTGAGTTGGAGAGTTTTGGGAGGCACCGTCACATCTCTCTCAGTCAGAGCCCATGCCCTTTGGTACATCTCTCCCAGGACACCTGGGAGGCACGGCACAGCAGTGGTATGGACATCCTCACCTCCTGCAAGCTGCTCCTGGGGAGATTAGCACCAGTCCGTGAGGAACCAGTTTCTTTGCAAGAGGTTACTCCTCCAAAGCCCATTACAGGATTCCCTATTTGGTCAACAAACCTGGCCCAGTCCAATTTCAACGTCAGTCCTTACTCTCTTAGGTGGTCCTCATGGATGGGGGAATGGTCTAAGATGACCATTCTTACACTTTCCAACAATACAGAGAAAGGAGAGGAAGAAGGCTAAGCCACACCTAGGATCATGCAAGGACAGAGCTACCAAACAGGGTTTCTTTCAATCTTAATTTTTTTCCATCTTGCAGTTTCCAGGAGCAGATGCATACACATGGAATTAAAAATAGATATTTGGGCTTTTATTCCCTGTCATTACAAGTCTCACTCTGGGAAGAAGGGTTCCCATGGCTCAACCATTACACGGAGCTACAAGCTTGTCCCTTGATCCATCTGTGACCAGGCAAATACACCATCACCAAAGCATAGCTTCCATTTATTTCCACAGCTAATAAGGAACGTGAGAACTCTAACACGAAGCAAGCCTTCCAACTTTTCTTTAGTAGCTGACAGAGATTATCAAATTTTCAAATTAAGGCCTCCCCAGAAATCAAGGGCTGGGGCACAGGTTTGAGCTACCAAGTGGGGTATCAGATATCACATTTATTGTAGGGATATGCAAAAAAAAAAAATAGAAAGAAAAAATACATTGGGAATTTGGGAGGAAGAATCATAGACTGGTTCGGGTTGGAAGGGACCTTAAAGACCATCTAGTTCCAACCCTCCTGCCATGGACAGGGACACCTTCCACTAGACCAGGTTGCTCAAAGCCTCATCCAGCCTGGCCCTGACATCCAGGGATGGGGCATCCACAGCTTCTCTGGGCATATAAAGGAATAGAAAGGAATATAAGCAATAATAGGAGTGCAGGAGTTTCACGTCTGGTTTGTTTTCTGGTTTTAACTCTCATTTTAAAAGTCCTCCTATGAAAGGCTTCCAGATTATACAGGCTAGTATTGTGAAAGCTGCAATACAGACCCTTAAAATGCAAACAAGAGAAGGATTTTGTTTATGCTGACAGAGCAAATTGAGCAGACCAAAACATATCTTCAAATATTTATTTTCACATTGTGAATGTCAACATTCTTTTCTGTCTTCAGTGGGTAAGGTACAGTCACTGCACAAGCCAAGGTCAAACACATCCCTCCAAGGTTTCGTTTGGCTAGATAGCACTAGAAGACTTATTTGTGCAAGCCTGGAGATACGTAATCAGGCAAGAGTCTGCAGAGATTCCTGAGTATTTGGGGGGTGAGAGGGGTGTATTCATTAGCGTGTTAAATTATAAACAGGTGAAAGATTAATTGTTAAAACAGTAAGAGAGCCAGAGCCCAGAGGAGGCCCACAAGTGCCTGTGCAGCAGGGTTCCCCCCTAAAGCACAGCCCCACATACACACGTGCCCTGACCTCCCAGCCTAAGGAGGGAGGGGAAGCTTGTGTAATGAAAGGGCTAAATAAATCTCTGAGGTATTTAAGCTGTATTTTTTTCTACACTTAAATTTCTTTCACAGCAGCAGGGCTGTAAAACAAGACCTTTCTGGCTTGGACCCACTATTCTTCAAGGAGGCTTTCAAGGAGCGTAATTTCAGAAAGGGTTTTACAGTCAACCCTCTGCGAGGCAAATAAATAGCCACTGAAAGTACACGCACGTTTGTACTTTTCCACGGAGGGGGGGAGTGTCAACCGACTGATTTTTCGCCAGAGAGCCCGCGTGTGTGCCTCCCCGCCACGGGGATTTCTGCACACCAAAGGATCCCAACAGCTAAACTTCAAGTGCTGCCAGAATGCGAAGAATTCAAGTGCGACGGCTGGACCACGGCTATGCTGTCTGGAAGCAGGGGAACAACCTACCAGCATCCTAACAGCTGCAATTAACTTACCCTAGCACTGATTTTATTATTTTTTTCATGCTCCCTAAAAAAAAAAGAAAGACACAGACACAGAGATACCTAGCACTTGTCATTATGCAAAACTTTTCCATCATAAAACGAAATAATTTGGCTCCTGAAGGAGTTCAGCATTGAAAGCCATGTTCAATACCAAAGTCTTTTAACAATGCCTGCAATTAGGTACTTGGACTGATAACTTGAGCTTAAGCAGAAGGATAAACAGGCAGAGGCGTAAAACACAAAGATGTAAAATTGCCCATTGTGGATTTTTCTGTAGTAGTTTTACGTGTGTCAATCCACAGTGTGTACAGGTCGTCCCATATGTCCCAACTGCCCCCACACATACACACTGATTACACTTCAAGGTGTACCAGTATTACCTCTGAGAGCCTCCCGTCATTTTTCCACTACTCCTTGTTCTTCATCTAAATTCAAAGAGGACTACTCAGGGAAACAAAATCTACGTCTACATTTCCACCACTTTTCCAGCATATAATTCATTTTTGGGGCAACTTCAGAGCATTTTCTTAGCGCAGATAGGCGCGAGAGTCACAGCTACCGTCTCCAGCGGCCGACCTGCTGGGCGAGGCGCAGGCGAGCAGCGGCCGGGATGCTCGCCTGGTAACCAGAAACTCCAGGCAGGTGTTTTGTCTCCAGTTCTCCTTCTGAGTCACCCGTCTGGGACTCACAGCACAGGGTCATTGCCCCAAGCACGTCAAGAGTGATGTGTAAAGGAAAAGGGGAACGTTTCAAGACATTTTTTTTTAGCTGGGGTTTTTTTCTGGTGTGTGCATGTGTGTTAATCATCTTATTTACGAGGGGTAGTCACTCCACCTACAGACAAGATCGGCGCTGGCTTTTCTCCTACTACTGCTACCAAGCACATCTTTCAACAGGATTCACTGATCCACCATATGAAACGGTAATTATTAAGTCAGACAGGGGAGTGTAGCACTAACCAAATCCAGATCTACACAACTGGGACCAGAACCTGCACAATGACCTGCACAAAAGGTTGGCTGTAGGAGAGGCACAGTACAACACATGGCATGAACCAAGACACGCTGTGACAGAAACTCAGCGTACAAGAAAACACATCCACGGGTGACACAGCACAGGAGACACCTTGCTCACATGGTGACACTGCCGATCGTTCTTTCCCTTGTGCTGCCACAACGCCACCGCCCGCAGTTACTGGGTTGTGAAACAATCCCCTCTCAAAGGTGTTCCTGAGCCATGCCAAGGATGCCTTAAGCTAACAAAGTACAACAGATCAGAAACCCTGACTTTAAAGAAAACATGAAGGCTGTGCTTCTAGGAATGTAAATGAGACACCCGCGCATCCAGAAAAATGGGAACGCTACAAAAACATGAAAAAAGTATGAAGCTCTCCCCTTGGACTTTTTTTAACCAATATACAATGCAATATTCAGTGAAATAGTAACTGTTTGGTGAAAAACAAGTCTCGGTTACCTGAAATATTTCTATGCAGAACACTCTATGGCCGCCTTTTCAAGGCAAGCACTGAGTACCATGTGCGGTCTAAAACTCAGCAAGCAGAGTCAGCCCACACTACAAAGCTGTCTTAGGTCCAAACAGACACTATACTGATCCAGGCAAAAAACTAAAGCACCTTGGACCGCAGCCCAATGCTCCAGGCAGTGACGAGCCGGCCACGCTCGTACTCCTCTCGCTGCACTGTGCAAGACCTCCCAGCGACCACCCTGGAGGGCTGCCACCGCCCAGCCACTTTTGCTGGGAATGGCATGACAAAATGGGCACGTTTGCACGTACCAGCAGGATTTGGGCTGTTGTGGGTTGTTGGGTTTTTTTCCCACTGAGTGAGCCATCTGACACGGGGTGAGAAGCCTCACACTTCAACCTGCGTGCAAGGTTAAAAGCCGAGTTTAACTGCACAGTATTTATGAAACACTGTGGGGAAGAAAATCAATAGCATCACATTTAGAGCCATTGTTCATAGTCTTGTACACAAAACCTTTACCACTGCCAGGCTGGGTGACGTGCTGGTAGGCTCCAGTTCTGCCTTGCGTTCCCCAAAGCACCACATAGTCAAACTTAGTCCTACAAAAAAAAGTACCCTCATCTCCTGTGTAACAATTACAGAATCTCTCCCGTGGATAACCCAGTATTTTGGCATTTGGCTATACATTTTCAAAGTTCAGAGCAAAAAGAGAAAAACAGTAAGATAACTTGCAAGGTTTTTCCAATACCTTAAAGAAACCCCCTACATCCCACATCTCTTCCTGTAACTCTGGGGCTCAGCTGTTTAGACCTTAATCACAAAAAGGTACATAGCTCTCAGGTGGAGAAAAAGGGATGTAAGGAAAAGACAAAACTATCTCTAACTCTCCTGTTTTGCTTTAACCTCCATTGGAATCCAGAATATGTCTTTTCCTGCATACGCTTGTCCTCCTCTTGCCTTCAGTCCCACCCACCCCAGGCTGGCTCAGCTTTGCACCTGAGGGATGTTTGGATTGCAAAGGGAAAAACCAGTAAACATAAGGAGGGAGCATCCCTCGTTCAAA
Source organism: Eurypyga helias (assembly GCF_000690775.1). Classification (NCBI taxonomy): domain Eukaryota; kingdom Metazoa; phylum Chordata; class Aves; order Eurypygiformes; family Eurypygidae; genus Eurypyga; species Eurypyga helias. Next base: position 22,858 of record NW_010241851.1, on the reverse strand, counting down.
CAAATAAGAGGGCTGCACAACCAAAACACAATCCCAGTGAAAAAGTATATCAAGAAAGTTGCACATCCTTACTACAGCCTCAGGGTAAATCTAAACGATATACCCATTTTCTGATGTAGGGTTTGCATCTTGATTTAATCTCCCACCAAGAAACAACAATAACAAAATAAAGTGAATTTGGTATTGCACTGGCTGGCACATCCGCTATCCCACAGGCACAGGGACTGGGAGGAGGAGGGAAGAGAAGGGGCGCAGGTTTTCCTAATGCTCTTTAGGGCAGAGGCTAGAGAAAGTACCGACTAAGCAGGATTTCGGTGTCACCTCACTCTGACAGGGCCCATGCGACATTTCTTCTGGAGCAGTAGCGTAAAACTGGAACTTTCCAAGGGAAAGCTGAAAGCGTCTGTGAGCACAGCCCCACGAGCCAACTCAAAGGAGAGGAGATGGCTGCGGGGTGTTCCTGACCAGCAATATTAAGCACCACTTATTTGGGCTGGGCCACACTCTGGGGAAAGAGGCCTAGATGCTTATCTTCACCATGTAGGTGAGACTTGAGGGACCTCCCTTCAACACTCCAGCCTGACATTTTTAATCCAGGTTTTGTGCATTTTGAAGCACTCTGACTCCAAAGCTAACCACTTCCAGCCAACCTGGAGGCTCAGCCAAAGGCTTTGGGAGCCACAGCCTCACAGGCAGCCGCATGGCAGAGCAGCCAGCCCGACACGCTCTCAGAGTCGGGCAAAATCCTCTTCTTTCGGCTGGG
>NW_010241851.1:0-21986 GCF_000690775.1 Eurypyga helias | reverse complement strand
CTGACAGCAGGCACCCGTGAGGCAGGCAAAGCCCGCCACCTTCCCGCCCCACAATACCGGCAAGAAGCCGGTGGCTGGGCGGCCAGCTGCATTTCGCTTGCATTAGCCAGAGCTCGGACTCTGCCAGCTTTCTGCTGGCCACAGGAGAGGGGTACTCAAATTCGTGCAAAGCCCTGCCAGTGGGAAGAGAACCCATTTAAAAAAAGAAGCACAAATTCAAACAGATTTAAAGCAGCAGAATGAGTTTGCGTTGCAAGGATTTAGCACTTCTGATCTGGCATTGAAAGGCCCTAAAACCAGCTTTTGCATATTGTCAAGCTCCAGACAGTTTCCCAAGCGCTTGTTTCGACAGCAGGGCCAAGCCCGGCATCACTCTCCTTCCCTCCCTCTCTCCCAGTGCTCCAGCTGGTGCCGCTCTGGGCAGCATACGGGGACCCCATCCAGGCTGCTGCCAGGGCTGCACCAGCCCAGCTGAGGGGACGGCAGCGGGGAAGGCCCGAGCTCTCCCAGCCAACACTTGTGCTGAAAGAAACGACCAAGAAACAGCCACATTTCAGTTCTGGGGCTTAAATTTCGAGACTCCACTCCAAAGAAGAGCGCAAGAATGGCAGTGTCCCCTTACTTGGAAACTTGAACCCCACGAGGGTGAAACCCTAGAAGAAAAACTAAATATGAACCCAAGTGAAGCCGACCTCATTGTACAATAAATCTCCCCACCCGGACTGCATTATTCCCCGCACTCCGCCCCCTTTCTAAGCTTGCTTAGACTGCAATTATGTGCAAGGTAAGCGCCAGCTTTCCTCCACAGACGCAGTGGGCACGTCACAGGGGCCACGTCACGCGCTGCTCCCGGCCTGCACAACAATAAGGCAACACTGTGCTGCTTCTTACCCATGCGTTAAGAATTTCCTCCTTACCAGATCAGGTTCTTAGCCCTCCCTTTATTTTTTTTTTTTTCCTTTAGACATTGGAAAACTTCTGCTGTGTTCAAGGAGGGGAAAGCTGGAACACAAAGATGGCAAGAGGGCAGGAAGCTGTAGACAGGCACGTAGGTTCCTGAACGGAGTAGCTGATGGCAGCAGAGGGCACGCTGTTTGTGAAATAACCGTGCCATCTATTATTATAATTATGCTCGGAATGTATAATGTTGAAAACCCCATACAGATAAACAAACAAACAAATCTCCTCATGAGGAGACGCAGACACCCAGCTCTCCCAGCCAAATCAGAGGGAGCGGATTTGCATATCTAAGAAACAGCTGAGTACTCCAGAGCCATACTGGACCCCATTTCCAAAAGCCACTTGGTGTGAACCACCACCTCCCAAGCACAGTTTCCCTCTGAACTCACCTAATAGCTGTGGACTTGGTTCAGGAATTACTAGAGGGAGACCGAAGTCACCCTCCTCATCCTCTTCACAAAGCAATCTGAGTCGGGGAAATTATGGGGGTGGAGGGAGGGAACATATCTGTCCTAATTTAGGGCATCCAACTGCTCGTTTCAGCTAGTCATCTTTTGATCAGGGTCTAAGACAGGTCAGATGAATTACCTGAAGTGCCTAGTCCTCTCTCAACCATAGATGCAACCAAGTCTGAGTTAACAGGTAAGCCTTAGACATAAATTCCAGGTATTCGAAATTCAAAGGCGAGGAGGCTCTGTGCGTAAGGTGTCAAAACTACACCACCATATTTAGCAAAATAAAAATGGAAAGCAGTCAAAGGAAGAAAGGAAGAGGGAAAGAAGTCATTGGCTCTTTATAGGATGAAAAGGCATACAAATACACCAGGCAGGTATGAATTTCTTTTTCATTATTTTCCTTCATTATTTTCCACCTTTCCTTCTGACCTACGTGCAAACACATTGGAAAATGGCCAAATTTCACTGTGACTTCCATTAACGTTGTACCTCCATATTCAGCTATGCTTCAGTGGGTCAAAACTCTTTATCCATTACCCTCATTACGGCACAGTACGTATTACAGAAATAGCCACATTTAAATAAGCACGGTTGTGTAACATTATGCAGTAAAGTTCCAATATAACCTGGTTTAGTCTTGATAGCCTGGATAGAAGAGACAGGTTATAATTACATTAAGAAACCTCTTCTTTAACCCTGATAGAGACCTAAAGAAGATAAGCCTTGTTGACATTTGGGCTTTCTGTTCTGGTTTTCTGTTTTGCTTCTGCTGTCAACTTACAGCAGAAATGTGTATCGTAGCACTTAAGCCAACCCATAATTCATGGCAGCATCCAGAGCTGATTAGTCCTGTTGTATAATCAGGTCTCCTTGATACATCAAGGGACTGCTGTTCATGCAGGAGGAACTTAACTGTGCCACTTTCACCATAAGCTATATTAGACAGGACCCTTTTTTGCTTTTTTTCAACCTGATCAAGCCTTGCATAAAGCTACTGACTGATGTAGGAAATACATGTACACGTATGTCCAAGGGACCGCTGTCACAGCTCCATTCGTCGAGGGGAGGGCACTGATTTCAAAGTCCTGATTTTAAAGAAGCTAGCAGCCTGCCAGAGCAGTTAGCGTTCTCTCTTTAGTATGTTAACATGCATGATTTATATTATTCTGATGTGCGGTATGCACACGGTTCTTTCATACGCTGAAAAATTCATGGTAATGACACAGAGGAGATTAAGCAACAACACGGCAGTAAGAGCTCTTAGTCAGAAGCTGCATGAAACGCCTGAATAGGAATATTCCACACATAGCTTTAATTCAACATAGTAATTCAATCTCTTTGCATTATGTCCCCCTTTCTATTCTTTTTGTCTTCCTGTTGTTGCCTTACCTTTTGTGAAGAGACAAAGTTTGAGTCAAAATTTTGCTCAGCATTTCCAGCGAAGAAAAGAATAGCTAAAAGCACAGCACAAGCAACAAGACTGTTCCAGCAAACTTTTAGTCGCTTTTTGCTACTTTCTAGCCCACCTGAATATTTAACTCCCAGATTTAGGATGGAAGAGTTTTGAGCCCCACTTACCATAATTTTGTAAAAGGAATGCTGAACGGAGATGACTGTTTTCTAATGATACAGCAAGTACTGAAATGTACAGCAACCAAGCATCACCCTGCTGAAAAGCCATACTCTGTACATTGTAGCACTTCAATATTGTCATGCGAATGACTTCGGGCCTGATCTTTTAAGTATGCCCATGTGCCAGCAAACCTTTCTCTGTCCCAATCCTTCACCTTTCTGAACCAAATTCAGCAGCAGCTGAAGGTCACTCTGCTTTAATGCTGGGCTCAGTACACCAAAACTTGAGAACAGCTGAAATTCAAAAGACTGACAATACCCTGAAACAATTTTTGGTCCCCATTCAGTCCATCCTCATCCTTAATGATCTGACGCAAACAACAACTAACAGAGTTTTCCGCTCCCAACACATTACTGACAATGACTAAGCCAAGGCAAGCACCAGCCTCCTTAGGAAAACAGTTACAAAGCCTTCTCCCAGTTCAGCATTTTTAACTTCTGTTTACGTTGATTAGATTTGTGACTTGGGAGTGGGAAGAATCCAAGATGAAAAGGCAAATGCTAGGTTCCAGGTCAGGATTAACCCCAACAGCAGCACGACACGGAAAATGAGTTAATTTCCAAAGTAGCAACCTCCCTTGGCCCAGGCAGTTCAAGGTCACTGCCTGGCACTTCTGTTTTCTCAACATCATGGAAAAAAGAAACAAAGCAACACTTTATCATGGGAAAGCAGAGAAATATTATTAATAGTTACCACTGTGTTCCTTGATTTTTCCTCTAGTTCGTGAAAGGAAACGGTTGGTTCTTAGCTGATAGGCAAGGAGATGGTTTGGACTTACAAACCACTGGGGACATAGGGGCCTGATAAAGGAGGGAGCTTTCTGTTCCCATCGAGCACAGTATCTACAGAAGTATTCGACTCCCTCTGTTCATCACTCCCTCGCTGGGGGTAAAACTGGTACCGATCAACGGCAACTCCTCCGTTCAGTCTCTCCTCTCGCTCCTTGGCAGTGCTGAGGCACTCCCTTTCCTGAAAGTACACTGTCAGGAAGTGGCTGAAGTAGGTACTAAGATCCCCATCTCCCCTCTTCCAGGTGGAAGAATACCAGAAACAACCAATCCTTCATCCTCTCTTTCACCTGAATAGTGTTTCATTACTCTTACATGTGCAGATTTGTGACTTCTTGGAAAACACTGCATGTGCTGACCTATCACACAAAGCCGTACGCATCATACCATCTCCTTCCCAAAGCAATCAAACATTTATTCATGCAAAGTACTAAGATTTCAGTAAGAGCAGGATGGATTCTACCAACACTTCCCTACAACTCAGTGGCTGGAGTAGCCTTTGTGGGGCAGGACATAAAGGATCAAGTCCCAGAGAAAGAGCTTGCATCCCAATTCCCAGCTAGCCAAGTGCTCTTGCTAGCACACTACAGAAGCACCACCAGCCTTCCCCCTGTTTTGTGAGTGCGCACACAGAGAGTAATTTTCTGTAGCCCAAAGGTAAGTCTTAAACTCCAGTTACAACCCGACTGCACACAGTTCTCACCAGCATTTCACCTTCCTGCGTACACGGCTGTCAGGTCAGCAGGCTGGTTTCATCAGATCCATCTTTAAGGCATCTGCTGCCCCAGAGCCTTCTGGGGTGCACGATTATTTGTGCTGATGGTTTCACATGAGAGCAAGGCACTGCCTGAAACCTTGCCTAGAGTCTACTTAGGGTATAACCCAAAAATGGGGCAGATATTATGAATGTCCTATCAGGAAAAGGGTGGGGAAAGAATGGTGAGGGCTCACGCTGCCCAACCACCCCTCCCTCAAAAACATACCATGTTTTCTACATTATAATTTTTAGAAAACTACCACCTCCCCTATCATTAGAGGGACTTTTCGGCTACTGCCAACACAGGTTAGCATATGGTCAAGCATGGAACCCATTCATAAGACACCAAACCATATTTCATTGCATTTGCCTTATAACTGGAAATTCCACCCAGACTTCCCAATTTATCACATCACTGGCTAACAAGCTTTCCATGCCCACAGTGAAGTCAATACACACAGAGAGAGGTGAACTCCGATGAGCAAGAAGAACCAACATCTTACTTTCCAATTCCCCTTTTTCAGTGTGTTTTCCAGCCCCACTCCCAGTGACAGTAGCCCTCTTCAGAGGGGAGGAAATCCCCTGGACAAGCAGAAGAAACTGCCAGGCGGCAGCCTGGGCCTAGGAAGTCCACAGGACTTTGGGAGAAGGGCACGTGGTGCAGTAAGTCCCATAAACTCAGGATCAGAGTCCACAGAGGCCCAGCTGTGACCTTAAAAATTGATTTCATGAGTAATTCAACCTTGACCGGTTGCGCACTCGTACGTGGGCTTGGCACAGTGCGTTCAAAGCCGTTACCGGATAGCTATTATCAAGATGAAATTGGCACCACTAAACTCTGCCTATAAGCAAGGGCAAGAATCAGCTTGTACAGATACCATTTATTATGGCTCTTACGGATGAAAGTCAAACGTGCCAATCACACTTCCAGGCACCAAAGCACAAAGAAAGAGAAGATTTGCAAAGATGACCTCAAAAACTCCTAGTTCATACTGATGCATATATCTGCATTAATATAAAGAAAAAAAAACCCTTACTCCCTCAGGCACAAGTCAAACAGTGTGCCAACAGCTGGACATTGTATTTTAAAAGCCTATTAGGCAAGCATTGCTAAATTGACAGGGCCTCTGTGGAAGGATGCTGTGCTTGTTAGGGGTACCCCTAAGAAGTTGGGTTGACATTGCCTTCTCAGAGGAAAGGAGAGCTTGCTTGAACAATTTGCTTAATGCTGAATCTATTTTAAGAGCAGTGACCCAGATCTTTGTTTTGTCAGCAGATGACTTGTGTAACAGAGATGAATTCACAAGGAGTTAAACCGGCAATGGGCAACACCAAGGTGCTGTCGGGCAGGGGCAGAGGTGGGTGATGGATGAAGATGGTGCCACTAGGCGCTCCCATTTGAGCCTAAGCTTTCAAACTGCAGGATCATCCCTGGCTAACATAAGCCCTGACACAGATATAGCCTAATCAGCTATGTGACCATGCCCCTACGACCCGTACCCACGCTGGGAATGTCTTTACCCTGGTTATCCATCGTAGCAGCATCCTGTTAAAACACACAGAGTCTCAGAGTAACGCGTGGGCTGAAGCAGAGCCCTTCAGTAGGGGTTTCCCCATGTTCTGCACACAGCAAACACAGCCCTTACTCAATCATACATAACACCCCTGCTGCTTCCTGGGAAATGAGGATCTGCCCGATACCTCCTGCCCCTGGCAGAGTCAGGTAAGAGGGAAATGGTGGAGCCAGTGCCCAGAGGTGAGCCGCCCACTCGGCTGCAGCTGAGGGGCACCAATCACTGCATCCACACTCCCTCTCAGAAAGACTGAGGACACATTTAGCCCTGACAAGTATCCTTGGACACTCGTCTGATCTTAAGCGTGTTTTTTATTACTGTGATTAACAGGCAACCAAGCGCTTGGCAAATCCGGAGGGAAGAGACTTCCCGGAGGCCCTGAGGCTGAGGGAAAAGCAGGGTTGCTAGCAGGCAGCTGGAGAAGACCAATCTACTCGGGTGGGTTGTATTGTATTTTTTCCCTGGGAAGGTCTTTGGTTTTAGCTGTCTCTGGTATTTCTTAAATATGTACAACCTTATGGAAAACAGACTGAAGAAGTATTAATTTTTCAAGTACTGAATATTCTGAAGGATGGAGAATTGCTGCAAAACTCGGAGACCAAGAAGATACATTTAGGGGAGGAGAAGAAAAATAAAAATCACAGAAAACATCTCTGGAAAGGGTCTCTGAAGAGACAGACAACTGCAAACCTGGTTAAAATAAGGACAAACAAGGAAAGACTGTCAGCTTAACCACCGGCCCGCACCCCTAGCCGGGTAAAAGTATTTTTAGCAGCCCTGCTTCGCAGGGGTTGTGATTCCTCACAAGAAAATACCACAATTGCTCACATGGGATCAGTGCTTTTCCCTTAAAAAGTTTAAGGGAAAGATACCCGCACCGTGAATAAGCAAACCAAGTTCTCTCTGTGGAGGATTTTTTTTTTTTTTACCCTCTGCAGTCCAGAGTCTGCTGGCCCAAAGCACGTGAGTGATAAAGCAGCATCAAGAATAGACTGTCTGAAACAGCTACAAGCAAATGCTTACGGCTGGGCTTTTATTTCCTCCTTGACCTCACCCTCCGTTCAGTGTTTTGGGAACACTACCACACTGCCCGACATAAATCACAGGGGGAGATAACGCGGTGTGGCTGCTCAGCAGAAATCCCCTGTGCCTCTGGCCCGTCTGGCAAGGCAAGTTTATCCCAGTGCTGGAAACACAAAGTGGGGAGCAGGTGAAAGGTCCGACCTTTGTTCAGCCAGGGGAAGAAAGCAAACAGGCATGGCAGCCGGCGGCACCTACACGCTCACAGCCCACGGATGGGCAAATATGCAGATATAATTCAATGGGAGAGGAACCCTACTTTAAAACACACAGGGAGGTACCATCCTGGGATGCACTGGCTGCTGACAACATTAGCAAACCACTTCCGATAGCGGAGAAAGAAAGGGATCATTAGAAGCAAATACACACGCTTGCACTTTTAATATTAGATTTTTCATAAAGTATAGGAAGTAGCAATAAAACCAACCTCATGCTAATACAATGAAGTAAGTATTTCTGAAGCAGCAAATTTCAAGACCAGAGCTTTCTGGACCTCCAAGAGTTAGAAACATGGCCTTATGGCCAGCTCCGCAGGGATTGCTCTGCCCATCACCTGGATGCAACCATGGTCGATTATACCCAAGTGTTCGTTCCACAATGAAACAGGATCATCGTGGGGGCAGAAAAAAGGGAAGATGGAAGAAAAATGTCAGAATCCTGCAGGCTTAAAAAAATCAGAAGTAATTAAAACCACACAGAATTCAAGTCTACTACAGATTTATCAAATATTTAATACAGAAAACCCTTAAGCGTGCTGCTGTCAACTGAGCTTGAGAGAAATGTTCTCCTTCCCTAGCATATGGTTTAATCTGTTCCCAGGATGCCTTTCTTTACTCAGTAATTTCAGTTTAAACAGAAATGAACTGTGGATGTATATTTTAGCTAAATGACTGCCTTTCTTTAAACAGACCCTGGGTAAAAGGGGCACTAACCTCCTCTCCCTCCGCCTGTTCAGCGCTGCTTATCAGTGAGATGAAGGAGTAGTATCTTTTCAAAGCGCGCCCTTTAATCCTTCTGGTGCCTAAACGTGAAGTCAATGTCCCCAGAGCGGGACGTCTGTGTGTGCCGTGTCCCCCTGGCTCTAATCTTCAGTCAATCCCAGCACAGAGTACATGAAACACAGCAGGTTAAATTCAGCAGAGCAGGACAAACAGGATCTGTGTGTGAGGGCAAGAGCGTCTCTCTCCTGAGTTTGTTCTAGCAATCCAAACACTTTGAGGGGTCAAGTTAGAAATGTTTAAATGTGTAATTTAAACTCTACCCAAGAACGTAACCTGCTTTCAGCAATTCCTGCATGGGATGGGTCCAGATTAATGGAGGGAAGTGTGTGATTCCCAAGTACTCAGGCACTTATACTATTATTAAATTTGCCATATAGGAGCAACTAACAATGATTTGAGCCCTTTGCATAGTTAGTGCATTACAGAGGTCACCACCAATCCCTTGAAGAAACAGATTTGCCCAGACTACCTGCTATTTTCATCCAATTACTAGAGAATCAAGAAACACACTGTCCCAAAGTAACCATATAGCAGTCTATACCTTCCCTTACTGCCTTTTCACCCTGCTAGTACCATGCAAAACCACATCAGAACAGTTTTCCCCTGGAACCGGCATGGCTCCTCAGCAAACGAATCTCTGTCCAGATGGTGGTCTCAATAGAAACTCCTCTAAGTACCTCTTAATACCTAAAAAACAGACTTGGCTCAATCCTCCCACAACTGTCACCTCCTTCCACATCAAGGCCAGGGGGAAATGGTGGTGTAAATCTTGAAAAACAGCTTGAGCAATAAATGTGATGGTGTTTTTCCTGGGAAAAAGGCTATGTGATTATATTCAAAGCTGCAGATACCTGAGTGGGAGAGCCTGGATCTTTATAATTTGTTGCCTGCCGCTAACAGAGAGATCACTGCAATACTATCGAGCACCTGAAAGACTGAATAAAGACACAAGAGTGTGCATAACACCTGAGAGGAGGGGTACATCAGCTTCTTCTTCATCCACCGCTGCTCACAATACGGCAGACACTCTTGCACACACCTCGATTCATCCACAAAGCAAGGAAAACTGGAAGGATATAGTCTGGTTGGAGTGAGCCCAGAGGAGGCCATGAAGATGCTCAGAGGGCTGGAGCACCTCTGCTATGGGGACAGGCTGAGAGAATTGGGCTTGTTCAGCCTGGAGAAGAGAAGGCTCCGGGGAGACCTTATAGCACCTTCCAGTACCTGAAGGGGCTACAAGGAAGCTGGGGGGGACTTTTTACAAGGGCCTGTAGTGACAGGACATGGGGTAACGGGTTTAAATGGAAAGTGGGGAGGTTTAGATCGGATATCAGGAAGAAGTTCTTCACGCAGAGGGTGGTGAGGCACTGGAACAGGTTGCCCCGCGCAGCTGTGGATGCCCCATCCCTGGAAGTGTTCAAGGCCAGGCTGGATGAGGCTTGGAGCAACCTGATCTAGTGGAAGGTGTCCCTGCCCATGGCCGGGGGGGTGGGACTAGATGGTCTTTAAGGTCCCTTCCAACCCTAACCATTCTATGATTCTATGAAAATCTGAATAGACAACTGATTTTACTTCACCTGGTAATCCTGGCAGGCTGTGGAACTGCAAGGTATAATAAGCCTGGCAGCTCTCCCACCCACTCTGCACCCAGGGAGGGCAGGAAAAGCAGCTCCCCGGCAGCACAGTCCAAATCAAAGCAGAGGGGCAGGTGGCTCCCAGGGGAACAGCATCACTCCTGCACAGGGAATGGATGACCCTGGCCACATTCAGGGAGGGTGGAAGGAAGCACAACTGGCAAGGAAAACAGTGACTAAGCTCCAGGCTCAAAGGGCAGTCAGCCACTCCACATTTAAAGCTCCCCCACCAAACATTATTATCATCTTGATGAATTAAATGAACCATTTCCAAAGGCCGTGATGCCCACACAGTCTCAGGGGTACAATCGCACAGGCTAACCCACAGACGGGATGCAGCGATGGTCCGCGCGCAAGCCAACAAGCTGAAGTCAGGCCCACGGGGATGACCAGCTCTCCTCCCTACATTCCCTCTCTCCCTCTCCACCAGTTGCCTATCACTTACAGTCTCTCAGGCTGCCATTCGGTGTTTACTGAGCCACAAGGCACCTCCCTCTACCTAGGGGAGCGAAAAACAAAATCCATACATGTCCTACGGTGAGCCGCACCGAGCATTTAAAAATCACATCAAATTTTGGAAAGCCAGAAGCATTTCAACGGTTCAAAACCGAGCAGTCGGAGCAGGTTTGCGGGGAGCAGTGGTGCTCTCCTGGATGGCAGTGTGGGTAAAATATGCTGCAGAAGGAGCAAATTTTAGAAAAGGTTGTTAAAAATTAGTTGTATTAATATTTAAACCAGTTCTTCTCCTTTTATCTTTCTGACAGAATGCCTTTTTTACCTGCCACACCCAACCTCAAAATAAGTGGCAGCTGAAACTATAGTTTATCCAGCTCAATACTGCATTTTCCTTTCCTGCATATAATTAACAGTGACCTGCAGTTTAGAAAAAGATTCCTTAAACTAACAGCTGCATCAGAATCAGCACTGAAATGCCTTGAGAGCTTTTACTTAAACCCATACTTTGAAAGTCATGACTGAGTTCATTTTCGTAAGCCTGACGACAGAAGAAAGTGAAATGTTTTGCTGAAATTTGTCCTGCATACGTGCAGCAAAGCTCCCCTCTGGAAATGCATTTTGCAAAATCACGCAGAGAAATATTATGAAGCCATTCTCTTTGTAAAAGAGCAAACTGATTTGAGAGGCCGGGTTTCAGGCTTAGAAGGGCAATTCAGAGATAAGGAGGCCCTTCAATTTTGTTTTCACACAAAGAGTTCCCCACAACTCTGCAATATACCTGTCCTAAACGTCTACCCACAAATTGCTTAAAGACTTTGCTTTGCTTCCCCTCTGCACCAACACTCCCACCAAGTAGCCCTGCAAGAAAACCCAGTCCCAAACAACAAAAAACCTAATCCCAACAAAGTCCACACAGCAACTCAGTAGAAGGCAGTTCGCAATGGATGCGAACAGATGGACGCAGAATTGAATCAGCTGCTGCCCATCCCACAGCTGGGCTGCACCTGGATTAAAACAAAAGTCAGAAAATGACAGCAAGCCTTGCAGTCAGTGAGAGGTGCCTGCTGTGCTCAGGAGGACAAGCTGAGACACGGTGCTTCGTCCAGCGCCGACCATGAGGAGCTACATCCCATTTTTTTGAACAGATGTGCAGCAGACCCCAGGACAGTTTGCCATCACTAGCACAGAGCAGAGGCCAGGTTTTGAACCTGCACTTTTTTGGGAAGGATGGTGATGCCGACCCTGGGCACCGCTGCATCTCGCCCCTGCCCAGCCACCCCTCTTTGTCCCGCCCATGCCGAACAAGTCGGTTGTGCCCCATTTCTTCCCTCCTCCCCTCAAAGAGAGGAACAAAGGGCAGCAGTCTCTAATGGCTCCAGACCGAAGGATCTGGGGCTTGGTTTATTACATGCTTAACGGAGCACTGAATTACTGGTGGTTACTGCCTAGTTTAACCGCTTTCCTTAAAAGCGAAACATGAGCGAACAAGCGTGTGTCATGAAAAAGCCCCTATTCAGACAGGAGCTGACAAGAGAGAAAGCCTCAGCGGTTAACGACTGTTTATTAGCAGTTTTGCATTCAGGCACCAGCTGAGGTTGCAGCAAAGACTAATGCAAAGAAATCCCCACCTTACCCACCACCTCCTCGGGGGCTCGTCTAGCCCCGGATTTACCACCCGAGGTTAGCGCACGCTAAGTACCCCGGGTTTTAGCCGTACGGACTTAGCATGTGTCAAGGGCAGCGCGCCGTGTCTAGACAAAGCCTTTCAACGCCCTTCAGTTAGCATACGCCGACCTCACACCTCCCATGCCGGCTGAGAGAGGAGTCGCGGGACACAGCATCCCGCAGAGACCCTCTGACTGCCGCCTCTGCCGGTGGGGAACCCCCCGACTACAGGAGATGGCACCACAGCGCTGTCCGAAAGACAAGGGAGGGGAAAGAAAAATGAGTGAATTTTGTGATGTCCACCTGCCATCTTACCTCAGTGGGGCAAAAGGAACCAGAAACCATTTTCCTTCTCTTTTTTTTTTTTGCTCAGCTGAGGGGTAACAACTGTGACCCACCCCGCTTCCGCCTCGCCGGCAGACAACACTGCAAGCAGAAGTCAGCTTGAAGCCTTCATCTTGGGCACAGATCTTTCCAACGCCCAATAAAGAGAGACTTCAATAGACTTGAAGGAAAGGAAGCACAGGGAAGGAGAAGAGCAAACAGGCACTCACTCCCATCTACCTCCTCATCTCTTTTTCACGGAACTTGCAAGGATTTTAGACCCGTACCCTAAACCAAAATACAGCCAAAGTCAGCCCGGAGGTTGGAAGAGTGTTGAGGACAGGGTAAGATGGACAGAGCCTCATTTCTTCGGAAAGCCAGGATAAAGAGACCACCAAAAAAAAGATCTAAAGAAGGTGCGGAATGCATGTGGAGAAACACATTAATGAAAAAACAAACCAACCTCACACATCTTGGCAGAACTAACAGGCAATGCTGGCGGGTCATGCGGATTTAACCATATCCCTTCTATTTCTTATATACTTTTATACCAAAAAAAGAAAAAAAAGCCACAGACAAGCCTAAAGGAAGAAATTCAAAGGACGATGATGAGTGTAGAGTTTAGAGGAAGGGAGAGCGGCAGAAGGTATTCACCCACATCAGACAAGTATGAGGGAAGAGAGCAAGAAGGACAAAACAAACCACAGAAAGGGAGAGAAACCTGCCACCGCTAAAAAAAAGGGCAAAACCAGAATTTCATTCCATGCAGAGAGATAATAGAATAAATCAAAGAAGTTTAAGACATGAGACACTTCCCAAAAGTGATATTTCTAGAAAGAACATGTTTTTCTCTCAGGTCTGATGAGGGAACATTGTCCCAAACCAAAAACGTGCCAGATTCTAACCCCAAGCTGCAGAGCCGGGCTGATACCCAGTTGAGTACCACTGAACTCGGCAGATGAGGCCTGATCCAGGGCAGCTGGAGTACCTCCAGATTTAGAAAACCAATCTAAACTAAACCAATATACATCTGAACACCGCAATAAGAAGGACAACCCACCACGCTTCTTTTTCTCTCAAATGACACACCTCTTTACATTATAAATATACAGGCGCTCTGTGTAATCGGTTAAGGATGCTATTCCTGCCGGCCTAAATGCTATCCCTGCTGGCCTAAGACAGAAAAGACATACAAAACATCTCCCTCAAAACATTCAAGTCATGAAATCACGTATTTGTTGAAGGGAAGTTTGGCTCGAGCGCTCACAAGACTCTTTCTGCCATCATGCACAACAGTTCCCCAAACTAGGTGGTTCTGCTGACGGCTGCGATTCAGACACAAGTGCCTAGTCATTTCAGTGTGTTGTTTTTATCATCTTGCAAAGCTGTCCGTAGTCACTATTAAAGGAAACCCACAGAATTCAGCGCAGCGGAAGCAAACCCAATCTGCGCCTTGCAAAGAAACTCAGGACAAAGCATCCTTGGAACAACCCCGTCCGTCTCGGGAAGAGCAGCATCTCAAGGTCAGGTTATAAACACGGCTCTCTGGAAAACACACTGTACTGCTGCTGGGTGCACAGTCTGCACAGGAAAAAAAAAAAAAACGAACGGCCTTTGAGGGCAGACAAGCTATTAAATTTTTACTAGGTGAAATGTTTACCAAAATAAATCTAGTCCTTTCCACTCTTGGTTGTTATCATAACACATATGGTAACTGACATACAATTAATGGAGCTTTAAACCAAGAGTTCCTGGAAGGAAAAACGCACTCCCAACTTCACAGCTAACCTTGACAAAAAGCAAGGTTTTGGCAAAGTTCAGCAACACAAGCAGCTTTATGAGATTCCCTGTTTATTGGTCACCTCTCACGCTCACACCAGCTCAGAGACAAGAGGGAAGGAGAGGCTCTGCCAAGTCAGCATTGTCCACCACCACTGGCACAGACCCATGAGCAAAACTCGGCAAACCAAAGCACCGCCTCAGAGGTACCGTACCACCCACGCCTCTTCAGTGGGTTGTCAACGTACGTGTGCCAATTCCCACCAGCCAACAGTTCAGTTGGTGGCACCCACAAAAACAATTTCATCTCCTCCTAAGCACATTGCTCCTGCAGGGGGAAAGGATATTAACAGTAAAGCAACACTTTAATACCCAAAGTTGGCTTTGTTTCCAAACTCTCAAGGATCTACAAACAAGGTTGATACCATCTTTACAGATCTGAAATGCTGTTCACTTTCCCTTTTCTCATCTTTGTTACAGAGACAGACTAAAACACACATTAAGGTGTTATGGGGCCAGTAGATGCTCCTGCAAGTCGAGGTTGTCTCCAAGACATGGTGCTTTCAGCCCAGCTCTGTACCATGTAAGCAAGCAGGATCCCTCTCCCTGACAGAATAAGCCGACCAGATACCACCCTGGGTATTTCAGCTGTCTGCTTTACCTTCCCTTCTCCCTTGTGCAGTAAGAAATCCTACCGCTGGGGAGCACAAACCAAAGCCTTCCCCGTGCCCATACCACACTGTCTATATACAAAACACATTCCCTGACAACAGCAGCACACACTGACTACACGCTGCGTTACCAAAAAGCTAAGGGGGGTGCAGAGCAGCAGCGGAAGAGAACGCTCCAAAGTCAAACCCCGATGGCAGCAAGGTCGTGATCTGCGACCAAAGCGGCAGAGTCAATGACAGTGGTTTCACTGCCCGCTTCCCTCTTCCTTCCCCAAAACCCAACGCAAGTGCTGCCACAACACTCACTCTGCGAGGAGGCGCCTCCAAACTCAGCAACTTACCCGAAAGAACTCTGCTCAATAACTAATACATTTTTACTTCTGAAGAGGAAACCATAGCACTCTTCCATTACCTCAGAGGAAACCTAAGGAAAGGTAGCATTACTCAGGACTGATTTACTGCCTCAAGCCATTCAGAAAACCATAAAGCCAGTGACATATAAGACAAGCAACTCATTCACAAGAGCTCTTTGATCTTACATACAAATAAAATTAGGTCAATATAAAAGGTTTTCATTTCTTGCCATATAAGACTTCCACAAAGGCTAAGAAAAGCTTTTCCCATCCCTTCTTTTAACACTCAAGTTATTTAGCAAGTAACATTTCTTTCACTTGAAACATTTTCTCCATATTCATTTGTCATCGCTCCAGAATTTAACTCTTGGCGAGCACCTAAAATGCACAGGGGGAGCTGCATGAAGTGTTCTCCATAGCCCCCAAGGATAAGTCAGATCAGAGAATTTCACTGCCTTCCACAAAGGGGAAAGGAAGGAGCAAAGCACACCCTTCTCAACACTCAGGTTAAAAAAAAAAAAGAAAAAAAAAAAAAGGGCTTTTCGGTAATTTGTTACTCAAAGCATTCCAGCAATTTTTAACAGATGAAGAGGAGAAAGTCTGTGCCCTCACTATTAATAGGCTGACATTCTTTCTTCCCCTGCAAGACCACACCAGAAACACAGGCAAAAGCGACAATTGAAGGCAGCCTGGAGGTGCTCTGGCTCTGCCGAAGCCCCAGCCCTGGGGCGCAGGGACCCCTCTCAGCGTGCCCCCAGATGAGCGCATCGGGTGCAAGGTACAGCGCTCGTCTACTGAATGCCTGCCATGAAATCAGGGCGGTCCTTGACACCCAAGACTTCCCCTTAGTTCTCAGCGCTGCGCTGTTGTTCCTTCTCCTGCGACAGCCCATCATTAACTTAATCTGCCAAAACAACAGTGGACTGCAGGATATGCTAAGGGTATAGCATCACCTCGCATTTTCGGTTTAATATGCTTGATTGTGTTAGGGCAGCTATAAAATGTTATTTATTTGCTTTCTAAATCAACCCAGAACTCTCATACGCAGCAGAAGGCCCCTGAAGCTATCGCCGTAACGCGCTATCTGCTCATAAACGTCAATATACCAATTTTAAAGGTATTAACGCTGCTGTTTAGTCATGGCAAAACATCCTAATACCTGCCCCACCTCCGTTACAGAGGGCAATACAGTTAGATGTGAGCAATTCAGCTCAGGGCTTTCTGCAAAACTCAAAGACAGAAACCTCCCCAACTGCAGGGCAGCACATAACAATGCCACCGCAAACCCAAGTAAAGCAAGCAGGGGTACCACGAGGCTCGCTCTGCAAGATCCACCCGCCCAGTCACCCTAAAACATTCAGCCCCTTCCTCTGGCCAGCTCTTAAGAGACCAGAGGGACAACACACTAATTCCTCCCTCGCTTTGGCTTGGGTAAGCATGAAAGTTGACCCCAGCTATCACCAAGGCAAAGAAAGGATCTCTTTTGACTAAAGCACAGAACTTTGCATCCTGAGATTTGGACTGTACCTCTGTCACATATTTCCCGAGCAGCTGGGAATAAATTCCGGCAGTTCCCCGCTGCACTTCCTTCCTACATCCTCACTCTGAAGTAAAGCACAGTGGATAACTTGGGAATCGGAGAGCTCCACATCCTTCTGTGTCTATATGGGAGATTACCATGCAGTTGATAGTTCAGTATAATAAACGCTGCTGAACATGAAACTTCCCAGCACTTCAGGAATGTCCGCTGGAGCTGCTGAAGGAACATGCAGTGTATCACCTCAAAAAAAGACGAGTGTTAATTAGAGGAAAGATACTCAGATTTACAACAGATTGAGATTTAAAAATAAGATTCACAACCAGACTGAATTCTACCAGCTGAGCTTACAGCTACGGAGAAGCAACATGATGAGAAGGCTGGGGAAAAAAAAAACCCTAACAAAAACCCAAACAGGTTTGATGGGAAAGGATACCTTTCAGAGAAGCACACCTTTGGGAAAAAAAAAGCTTGATTGTCAGGTACTTAATTACAACCCTTATCAATATCATCAAAAGAGTTAAAGTATTTCTACAATTCTCACCTGAGAAATAGTAACTTAGAACAAAAGTATTCTCTGCAGGAGTATAATTTATCTGAACAGGAAAGACCTTGGCGCTTACTGCTGAGGGCCCAGAGAGGGGACGCGAGGCACTGACTGCTTTCTTTTCACATCCATAATTCTTCTCAACCAGATCCCTCAGAAGTTCTGCAGAAATAAACCTGTCTATATTTAATTTCCCAGCCTTCATATGTAAGAGTGCGGAGACACGGAGATCAAGCACATTCACCTCTTAGTAAATGCATGCGAAAACAGGACACTTGGAGTCTTTTGGGAAAAGGGATGCTTCCCTTCCAGTGATGGGCAAGAGGGATTTTACAGGTCACTCACTTTCACACAGCCACTTAAAAAGGCATCTTCACTCCTACTACACATCCCACTAAGGAGATGGGCTGCAGGAGCTACCACATGCATGGTACAGAGTGGGGTCAACCTGTCCGACCTTAGACATCTGAAAGACACACAACTGAGACATTCATCCTAAATTCCCATTATAATCAACAGACAAAGACTCGGGTAAAAAGCAATTTATTTCATCCTAAAGTAGTTCACTCCGAGGGCCATTCCCCTGCCCTATTTCCACTGTGAGCCCTAGAGCACACAGCTCTGATTCAGACAGCCCACCTACTTAAGCACCTTTCTAAAGTGCCACCCAAGCCCACCTTGCAGAAACAAGCTGTAAATTGCTGACTAGACATGCATATCTGCAGCTCTCACTACAAAACGCATTTTTCACCTATCAGGCCACCACAAAATAAGTGGAGATACATAGCACTAACAGGTTTTTTTTTGAAAAAGCACAAAAGAAACTCAATTAGGGCTTCCAGTCAGCAAACACCGCATCATTTTATACAAATACTGCTGCACCAGTTCTCACAAAAATTATTTTGATTATTGCACTAGCACATGCTAGTCGAGCACAGCCAAGGGTCCACCAGCATTTCAATTTTCCTTATGGACCCCTACATGCATGGGTTTATCACTCAGCTACAACTAATCACTCTTGACGACAGCCTTGTAAGATGGGTACAACTGTACTTATTTTTAGGTATTCAACTGAAATTTCCCTGTGAAGCACAAAAATTAAGAAAAATAATGAATTGCAATAATGTTGGGGGTCCGGACTTTTAAGAAACATAAACCCAAGTACAGCATGGCACACTCTGCTAGAACACATTAAGGCCCATGGACCCTATGCTTTGCTCTCCTGGGTTTGGAAACAAAACAGTCCAACACCATTAGATAGCTCAAAGTGTAGGAGGCAGGTTTGGAGACTAGTTTATTTTGTTTTGAGCTTACTGTTTAACTCAGCCTCATGAACTCTTGCCCACTGTCATCCCCTACAGCTACTCAAGAAATCCCACGAAGAAGCAATTGAAACTACCAGAGACTGGCTGAAATTGTTGTGTTTTTAAGGCTTCAAGTAATTTTTAACAGCTCCAAATGCAAAAATCCCAAATAAATTGCATCAGCTTTGAGATAAACCACCAGGAGTAAACTATTACCTTGGTAGTCCTCAGAAAGTTAATAAAACTCAGATTTAGTGCAACCGAGTATTTCAAGCTGCTGCCATTCCTTTACCTACCCAAGTAACATGCTCCAGTTTCACCTCTGTCCTCTGGCAAAACTACCAGGTGCAGGAACCAAAGCCAACAAGCCCACACCATGAACTGGTACAGCATAAAAAGATGGTAACACAACCATTCAAACCTAAAACCAGTCTGATTTTCAGCGCTCTAGAACGTCCAGCAAAACTAAGGGGAACTCCATAGGCATACTGAAAAGAAAAGCCACTTTTGGGGAGTACACAACAGACTGAGGAGCCAAAGACCAGGCAGACAGGTGTTACAGATGAACACGAGGACCAGCACTTCCACGTGGAGAGCGGCACCAGAAGGAGGAAAGCCTTTGGAGGCAGGTCAGGGGCAGGTCAGCACCCATGCCCCAAAGCTGCAAATGCAAGGTGCCCAGAGGGATCTTGGAGGACTTCCCCAGCCAGGGTGAGGGGAAGAGGATTAAGTAAGAGGACCTCAACAGCAACCCCAGAGCCAAGGTGTTACTGGGGTGCTCGAGGCACATGGGGGCAAAGGAGGAAGCAGAGCAGCTGCCATGGTGCCCCCCCCCAACAGTCCCACCAACCGTGTTGCTGGTCCCAGCCCAGAGCAGACCTTCTCCAGGGACAGTGCCACCTTGCTCCAGGAAGCGTGTGCCTACAGCCCATGCAGCTCCTTCAGCACCAGGTACAAATCTCTGAGTCACTGCGATCCCTTGCACGGAGAGCAGCTCTTATCAACGTGCCATGGGACAACTCCAAAGGGAGGTGACAGAGACACAGCAGATAAGCACCACAATACCAGTATAACTGCATCCACGTTGGGAGTTTTACCGCATTAGCTGTTTTATTAGTAGACAGGCTGATCAGGACCTGTTGGCACTTGCAGTGTCCTGTTTGTACAGCGATAATGACAGCTCCAGTTGCAGAGCAACCCAGGGAGGCACAACTTCGGTGGGAAAGAAGCATTTTGCCAGAAGTGTTAAACAATATCCCCTAAAAGATATCACTTATTTTAGCACAGGGTCACAACACAACTAGGTGGGCTGAGGGAGGTCTTGTCAGCCCGGACCATACTGAAATCAGGACAAAAACATGTGTCAATAAACCTTTCCCTGGTGTGCCTAAGCCCAAAGCCTGCCTGGCTAGGGAAAGCTAGTGAACTGCCATGGGTAAGAGCTAATCTCTTTCGTAATATATAAACACATATATATTTTAATATAAATTATATATGCTAGCGTATTTCTACTGACAATTAAGCTGTCCCTTACTTTTTCTTATATTAAGCACTTTTGTGACTCCACACTACTTTTTGTTTCCCACAACGAATCATGCATTAATTCATGCTCAACATTTAAGCCAGCTGCTTCTTCGCTCTGATTGCCTCTGCAAATTCACCTACACCAGGCTGCTTCCCTCTGAGCTGTCCCACTATCTCTTCCCAACTCTACATCTTCCCATAGATTTGGTCCTTCGCCTGTCAGCATGATGCAAGATCAAGCAGGAGAAGGGCATGGGAAAACCCCAGGGAGATGTCAACACCCTCCATGCCACTGAGTTGCACAGGGCACTTGAGATAGGAGTTAGTTGCACCAATTTCTAAGTAAGGTGCAGAGAAGCCCACTCCATCCATACATCCATCTCATCCCTATGTGCTTTGGAAGTGCCAGTTCCCTGTAAGGGTGGGCATCTCCGTTCCCCCAGTCTCTGGGAATTTCATCCTTCTTCAGTGGTGCTTTTACGGGTTTCCCAGTCAGCAGCAAATTCAAACCAACACCGCCGAGGTCAAATCACAGCTACGCATTACGCTCACAACAGCAGATTTCACTCTGCGGCAGGACGGCAAAGCCCGGCAGAGCACGGGACTGCTCTGCCTGCAGGACTGTCGTGTCTACAGTCTGTGCTCACTCCTCTTTCAGAAAGCTGCTCTGTCCTTTTTCTCACGGTGAAATAGATGGCACAGAAGTTAGGACAGCCGAGTCCTGCGGCCACCCAGGAGGAGATACGTCAAGCCTTGCTCAGCACAGGACGGGACCAGGAACGAGGGTTAGGTGGAGGCATCACGAATGTCACAGCAGCGTCTTGACCATTTGGCAGTGCCCTGCAGTTCGTAATCAGTGGCACGCTCTGTGCTTTTGTGCAAGTCTTCCACACCGCATCCAAGGCGGAAAACACACTTTGGAAGGAATACTGAGATGCAATGTCAAAAATCTCCAAGTCTCCTACATTCAAAGCTACCTCAAGGTTCACAAAGAGTATTTACAGCTGTAGGCTTTTTCCTCTCTCTCTTCCCCTAGTTGCCTGCTTTTAGAGCCAACAGTATCTTTTTTTGAGCCAGTGCTGACCTAAGAAACAATCAGGGTCCCATAATGCTACAAACCTAAGGTATTTGATAAGAAAACTCCTGTGCAAAGCTATGCGATCCCCTCCCAAATCCACCTCGCGTTCAAGCACGCTGAATTCTTTCCACCAGCTCCAGCGGGAGTTGGACTGGGACCTAAAATAACACCGCAGATAAGGATCGTACTGTAACTTTTGACTACAGTCAAGCTTGCATTGTGCAAGTCAATGCTATTGAGTTTAAGTATCAACGTCATCCAAAGGCTGGGAGAAACAGTTCTGGTGGAGCCAGAGTGCGCGGTCAGAAATGTAAAACGGGGAAAAACAAAAATACCACTTTCCTCCAAGGGAAACAGATCTTGAGAAGGTAGGTACACAACCTACCCGGCTGAAATCACACTTGCAACAGAAAGTACCACTTGAAAAGAAGATGACTGGAACATAATATGTATACACAAACACACGCTAGACCACATGAGAACAGTCAGCTGGCATTCTAGTCCCAAAATTTATACTAAAAAAATGTATACACTGAAGGCAGGGAAATGCAAAGGGTGAACACCTCTTGTAATGCTGGATTCCCTTTGGGGACATTCCTCCACATCATCCCCTAGTGTGGGAGGCGCAGACCTGCCATCATCACAGAGGCCAAAAAAAATCACCTCTGCACACTACCGCCAAGGCTCTGCTGCCTGGAAGTAGATAGTATGCCACCAAAATTCCCATTACCAGGAGAGAGCAAAAATAAAGCAAGGAAAGGGAAGGTGTATGTTTCTGCTTTTCTCCCCTTCTTTCTTTAATATCCCCAAACTAATAAAAATCCCTATCCTGGGCCTTATGAATTGTGCTGGGTTTGGCTGGGATA
>NW_010241850.1:33423-38011 GCF_000690775.1 Eurypyga helias | reverse complement strand
ATTCTATGATTCTATGAATTAGGCACCTAAATTAGGTGGGGATATATGGCTCAAAAGACAAACCTGGACCTGCAGAGCTAGAAACTTCGTTTAAGAATCAGGGAGGTCCCTAAACACCTGAGTGCAATCCAGTCTAAAGGATATACATTTTCTGTCCCTTAGTGCAGACTGTGACACTGTGCAAAGAAGGAAGTCAGGCCAAAGGAGAGGCTGTGAGAAGGATGCTCACTTCATAGAATGGGATTTGGTTCTAGTTCTGGCTCACTGCACCAAGCACAATCCGTACTTTTTTCATTTAAGAGCCAGGACCAAGGTGGCCTCTTCTTACCTACTGCCAGTCAGGAAATCAGCAGTGCTAAAGTGCCATCTGTAAAGGCATAGTCATAGTGCAGCTCGTTTTGCTGAACATTGAGTTTTCAACTACCCTGGGCATCGTCAGGCATTAGTCACCCCTCTGGAATATATGTATTTACTTACATAGCACCTAAATCTCGTTTGACTTTCACACTTTGCTGTTTGTTTTGGGCTTCATTGATAGACACTTGGAGGTCAATTGTAAGTTTTACATATAATAGATACTTTTGCATAAATATTTGTCCACAAAGAAAATGACCATTCTTGTAAGACATGAACATGCAACTGCTTAGAGTGTAATCTGAAAAGATTAACTTTTTTTTATTATTACTCTTGCAGTTCTGAAAGCATGTACGTGAGCTC
Organism: Eurypyga helias; assembly: GCF_000690775.1. Taxonomy (NCBI): domain Eukaryota; kingdom Metazoa; phylum Chordata; class Aves; order Eurypygiformes; family Eurypygidae; genus Eurypyga; species Eurypyga helias. Next base: position 37,294 of record NW_010241850.1, on the reverse strand, counting down.
ATAGAAATTCTGTTATTCTGTAATTGCAAATAATAAAACCATGTTGTAGCCAGAAACTGTGGAGTGGTCACAGTAGTTAGCAAAATAACTCACAAGAGTTTATTACTCTTTTATGAATTAGAAGGTGGAAAGCAAAATGGGATGAAGAGATTTTATAGCTAGTTTGACTAATTTATAGGAACTTCGTTGAAATTCTTTGAGTTCACGGCATCATGCCAAATAAATATATATATCCACCTGTGCAAGCACAGATATCTCATAACTGAGATGTTAACTATGATTCTTCAACAAACTGTTCTCCTTCCACATGCTGATTTTTCTAGATTAAAATTCAAGAATCACAGAGAAGCCTGAAGTAAGACTATGAATTGTTTGTTATTTACCCATGGCAACAGCAGGTTTTTCAGTTTTTGTCTTTGCTACATATTTTAATTCCACTGACATAAGAAGGCTTTCCATTGAATCCATTGGAGCTATAGTTTTTACCCATGTTTTGATACATATGTTGAATATTGCAGATCTAGATAATGGACTTGGGCAGATGATTTACTTCAAAAAGCTGTTTGAACTAAGCTGGCTGAGTTTGCAGTGAAGCAAATGAAAAATGTTCATGAGATCTGTTCTGCTATTTCAGCTCTGCATGGTGTGTTTTGGTTTGAGAGGCGGCAGTGGGCAAGGGATGGGGTGTGAAGGATCATACCTGTGTTGCTGCAGGTATCTTGTCTGACCTCCCAGTGCATGTTGCAGGAGCAATTAGCAAGCCAAGAAAGCCAAAGTTGAAACCCTCCTGCTGCAGTTGCCTGTCAGTGATTTGCCTGGGTCTTTCATGATTCTCCCATGTGTTCAGCATGTCAAACATGGCAGAAAGTCTGGCAAAAATAGGTATAGAAGTATATCTAGGTCTACTTTGTACTGATGCAAATGAGAGATTAAGTTCAGGCAACTACAAACTAATATTTTTCTTGGACACAGGATCAGTGATGCTTTGTGTTGCACTCCTTGCAGTAGCAGGGCATTTACTTTTAAATTACTTTCCCATTATCAACCTGTTAAGATATCCAAATTTTCTGAAAAAATATAACAGGGAGGAAAATTGCTTGAACTCCTGTGATTAAAAAAAAAAAAAAACCACAAACCCACCAAAACGCCAAATCGCTTATTTATCATTTATCTGCTTCTCTCAGCTGTCAATCTAATTTTCCTGCCTCCACTGATCATATTTTTGCTGTCTGTTCCTTAACAGATTTTGTTTTGATTGCTTCTGTTCAGATTCTGTCTGTCATCTCAGTGTCTAAGCCGACCATATGTTAGCTTGACCCACTACCAAAAAAACTTCAGTCTGAGTTCACTTGAGAAGTTACTCTTGTTATTATTTGGAGATTTATTAATTTGTCAATGGTATCTGGTTCTTTACCACCTGCCCTAAAATCTGCTCTTGTTTTTTCACTGCTGGGGGAAAAAAAAAAATCTGTCTTCAAATATATTCAGAAATAACAACTCTTCCAGCCTTTCTTCCTACCATAAGGTGTATAATAACAAAACAGCATCTTTGTGCTAGTAAAATGCTTTCTATCTGAGATACGCAATGGGGAAATAGTACTATTGCCATTTTGTTGCTTCAGAAATTGAGGCACAGATGAACAGTCTGATTCAGCTGACATTAGTCAAAAGGACGGCGGTAAAAGGCAGACCACTTCCAAGCTTATCGTCGCTGTTGGAGAAAGAATTAAACTTTATCCTTAATCTTTGGGGCTGCTGAAGTCAATCAGAGAAAAAGCATAGCCAGCCTTTGGATTCTGTCCTCTCTGACACTCCCACTACCTCCTTTGCCTCTGCCGCAGAAGCAAGGGAGGAGATGTTGGGAAAAGTCTGGGCACCCTATCACTGGTTGTTCTGCTTATCTGTCCCTCGCATTGGCCTTGAGTGGAGTGATGAACTGAGCCACCACCTCCTGCCTTTCCAGCTCATGGCATAATGACAGGACTGTTCACTCTCACTGAACGAAAGAGACACCCAGGAATGAGTATGTAAGCAGAGGGGTGCAACTTCCTTTCTGCTGCTTTGGCAATGCCCCAAGCTTTGCATTTTTAGTCATTCAGTGTTCTCATAATAAATCCCTCAAAGCGTACATCTGATCCTTGCCTTTGTGCATGAAAATGAGACCTCTACGGCTTATGCCCAGTGCTGCTTTCTTTGTAATGAATTGTCCATCTTTCCTCTTTCATTCCCTGCCGAAACACTGATTGTGTTGCATTGAGCTTAGCCCTTCAAAGCACAGTGATATATGGGCATCATAAATGCTGGACGATACCCATGGGAACACACTGAAGGTACCCCTGGGGAGGAAGGAGGAGAACACTGTGCTAGAAACAGGTAGTTATTATTTGAATAATGCAGAGTTGTAATGTGAAAAATCATTCTCACTGTAGTGTTGACCTGGAGATAAGTCAGACCATATATCTCTCTCTTGATCAGGGTTCAATATTCATTCCTATATTTTCACTTGACTTTATAATTCCTACCTTTCCCTTCAGCTAACCAAATGATAAACAGTGCATTTACTAAACAGTTGTGTTGTTTGTGTTATCTCTCCACTTGCTCAGAACTATAACAGGATGTTTATCTACTGAGGAAAAACCTGCCTCTTATTTACTCTGCAAAGCACTCCATTGCCTTCACAGTAACTGTAGCTGCCATTATCATTGTTGGCATCCAGAGATAATGATTTTTCTATTTGCACTTCATGCCTAGCCCTTGTGAAGTTTAATAAATGAAGTCAGCTGTTACATTATCATTTGATAGACTCATCACCCAATTGTAGCTGCTGAAATATGCAATAAATAAAGGTCCTAGAGGGAAGGAAAGGGGTTAGAAAAAACATTATTTTTTTTTTTCAGAGAATTGCATTTTTTCTTTTACCCTGTGTGAAGAAATTTAAATAGAGTTTTTCTGTTTTGTTTTGTATTTACTTTCTTTTGTTATTTTATAAGAAGTCACCTTCAGAAATTCATTTATATAAGAAAAATTTAACTCAAGGATGCAGGACACAAAACAAAAACCAGTAATAGAAAGAGTGGCCTGGCATTTTGCTGAGACCTTCACTGGAATTAGCTGGGTACAGCTTGTGGTCTGTCTACAGAGACACATTAAATCAAAACATGCCTCCAGCAGCCTTCATTGGTAGGGATGTCATGATGCTCCTTTGGTGGGCTGTGCTGGGTTTCATCAGGAAGGAGTTACATTTCTTTACAGTGGCTGGTATGAAGTTGTGTTCCTGATTTACACTGAGAAAAGTACTGATAAGGTGTCTTCTTTGCTGGTGCTGGAGAATGCCTGCACCAAATTCAAGGTCTTTCTCAGCTTCTGATATGGCAGCTGCACTTTCAAGTCCCTCTCACTACAGGCAGTGTAGGAGACACACAGTTCAGGCAGCTGACCCAAACTGACCAAGGAAGTATTTCATTCCATAGTATGTCATGCTCGGGGCATAGGTGGGGGGGTCTGGGAGCCATTACTCTCTTTCTATTTTACTTCCTTACAGTTGCTAAGACTCTAACTCCTTTGTTATCTGCTTTGCTAACTCTTGTGCTGGCTCGTTTGTGATTGAGTTGGTGGGTCTGTTAGTTTTCTCGATCATGTCATCACTAATAGGGTTCGCTCAGAATCTGCTGCAACAGCTCTAAGGCTGTGGCTCTCGGGCTGTGATTACTCTTGGGCTGCAGCTCTTGGGCTCTCTGGCTCTGACTCTCACTTCTTGGGACCTAGTTGTCCATTAGTTGGTGAGTGGTGAGCAGTTGTAGCATATTGCATCATATGTTTTCTTTTCTTTTACTTTAATAACTTAGTAGTAGTATTTGTATATATTAATTTA
>NW_010241850.1:9748-33389 GCF_000690775.1 Eurypyga helias | reverse complement strand
TTTCTTATTTTTATGATCTTTTTTTTTTTTTTTTTTCTCCAATTCTTCCCCTCCACTGGAGGAGGGGAAGGGAGGGATCTGTGAGAGCTGCTTCATGGTATTTTGCTAGCCAGAGTTAAACCATGACAGGTTTTTTTGGCACACAACATGGGGCTCAAAGGGTTGAGATAAGAACAGATCTGATTACTGTGTGTTAAAACAGATTATTTGATGAGTATTGGTTATGGAGATGTTGTGGTGGCTGGTCAGCACGTTAAGTTCTTGGCTCTTTAAGTTGTTGATAAAATGGTGGGATTTACTGCCTTGTGTGCTCCTTATGATACTGATTATACATGCTCAAATCAGATTGAAGAGTCTTATTTGGCTAGTCTGTATACTACTGGTTTTGGGAGGAATCATGGCTCCAAAACTTTTACGTACTGTGGAAGGAGATAAAGACCCTGTTGTGCATGTTAAGGGAAAACAGTCTGGGTTATTCCTGCCTCGGGCAAAGGCAAACCCATCTGTGGGATTGCTTTCGCCCAAGGATCTGGATGCACTTCATGGGTAATGAGAGAAGATGGGGAAGTCTGATGTGTGCCTCAAGGAGACGATTCTGGATGAAAATAGCCCATGAATTATAGTGCATGATGGACATTAATTGCTGTAAATAACCCTTGTTCTGGGTTCTGTGTTGTAAGAATCACTATGGCAGAGGTCACCTGAACCTACAAAGGTCAAGGCTTGCCAGAAGCGCAACAGTGACCTGACCTGAGCTGGCTTTGGTGCTCAATGACCCCATGCAACAGTCTACCTTTCCTGTCCTGAGTGACCACCACATCTGTTGGAGCCCGAAGTCATGGACTAATGGAGATTTTAATGGACATTTTGCTAATATTGTCCATAGATAAGAGAATGATATCTGTGTAGGTTGCGATGGGAAAGAGGGAGCTGGTTAATGAGAATTTATGGATAGCCAATTTATGGGACTTGAGCATGACATAAATGGTATGAAATAAGGGATGGAGAATGTGCTGCTTTTAGTCAGGAAAGAGTTAACTCTCTTTACAGTGGCTACTATGGTATACTCATGACATGAGCCTAAAACTAACCTCTCCACAGAACTGGAAACAGCCCAGCCAAGATGATATAGGAAAGATTCAGCCTTAACAGCAAACACAACTGGATCTTCTGGAGTAACAAAGTCTTGGTGGTGGAGCAGTCTTTTGTATTGTGAAATCAATGGCAAAAAATCCCATTTCAGCATAAGGCTGAAGACAGCTGAATTTTACCAATTATACCAAGGATTTGCCTTAGTGGGTTTGCTCTTTGAGCCAGACAGCAAACGCTATCATGACTAGCAGTGTTTGCCCAGTAATAAGTGCTAAGCATAAACTCAAATAGACTAATCACCACTAAGCAAATAGTAATACCCACCCACACACATGTATGTTTATCCTGGTACTCGTCTCATTACATTTTTCAAGTAGACAAGTGGCAAAGTCAATGGAAGAGTTTAGCTCACTGGTTGTGTTACAGGTTCTCTCTACCAGGAGTTCAGAAAAGACTTGTTCTCAGTACTGCAGAATCTTAATGAGAAATGCACATAAGCTAGCTGAAATTTGGTGGAAAAAAAGAAGAAAAATATGATATTTTACTATGAACAACTGGAATGGACACTGCAAGTACCAAGTGCACACACATTTAGAAGTAGAACGCTTAGGCACTGCTGTTATTAAAGACACTGTAATGAGAAAGCATCTACAATGGTTATGCAGCTTAATTCTGAACAGGCTCCTTCCCAGAGCTGCTTGATCTTTACCCTCTGTAACATATTTTTTATCTCCTGGAGATTCCGGGATTATTTCATGGCGTCTGTGCAAAACTTTCATTTGGGGAGAAACATGGATGGAAATGTGTTCTGCTCAGTCCCCCACCCCAAGCTCAAGGAAGAGAGTTTAGGAGTATGTGGATTTGGATTTAATGTGATTTTTGTTCCTTTCCTTTGGAGATTTTATGTTTGTTTTTCTTCTTCATGGTGTTAAGCTTACTAATTTCTCTTTTTGCCTGCTTCAAAGACATAATGTTGAGCACCAATCCAACATTTTGCTCATTTTTCCTTCAGGCGCAGGCAGCAGCCTCTGCCAGAGAACAGGGTGTTTGGTTCTGAACCCAGGATCTGGAGGTGCTTCTTCTGGAGGAGCTTTGCTTCTTCAATGCTCTGAGAAGAGCTGCAGCTGTGGGCTTAAGCCAGAAATGATTGCTGTAAGCTGAATGTTCATTAGTTCAAAAGGACTAAAAGGTAAAGCCTGGATGAGCTAATAAATCCTAGGAAAAGTAGTATCCCTCTTCCCAACAGTACACTCAGAGATGACCTCAATACCATCTTTGTAGCTTCCTTGTCAGTCATACCTTCCTGAGTTCCTTCATCACCAAAGCAATGTACTAGATGCCAGTAACTACAAATATGGCCTATATATATAAATATATAGAGAATATGCATGTTAATAGATGAGATGGATATGGATATATAAAACCACAAAAATAGTAAATATAAAAATTATCCTTCCTGCATGGGCTTATCACACAGTTGTTTCCAAACTGTGTGAACTATCTCTGCTTTCATTTTTCTCCTTAATGAAATGGAAAAAAATAATAATAATTTTAAAAATCAGCTAGGATAAAAATGTTTACAGCCTAACTTGAGTGAAATGTACTATACTTCCAGTTCTCCTAAAACAAGTTGGTTTTATTTATGCTTTTTAACTAAAGATGCCCACAAGGTATTCCCCAGTCATCGTTGTGCCGGTCTCAGATCACGGGGAGCAGACACAAGCTCACGGTTGAAGACAGAGAGCATGTGGAATGGCTTATCACACACTTCAGGCAGCTGGATGTCAGTTCTGTTTCCAGCCCCGCCAGCTGCAAGGTTGTGCCACCAGCCATGCGGTGCTGTGTCACAGCACGGTTAATGGCAGGACAAATGCAACGGGTGTATATAGGTGTATGTCCCCCTGGAGACAAGATTAATGGTACAATACATGCAGAATTCATTATTTTCAAATTCAGTCCTTTTTATTATTTCCTCAGAGCAAATATTGCTTGCAAAGATCATAACTAAAATTAGATGCTTTTTTTACTACTGTGAAATCATGCTACAATATCTTGTGATCACTGAATAACTACTGAACATGTTCCTCTGTAGAATTAAGTAGGTAATTCTGAACAGCGGGCATACTGAATGTTGTCAAAATCACCAGAAGTCTGCAAGAGCCTGTTGTTTTTCTTACATGAGTGTTCTTTTGTGAGTTTTGGATCAAGTCCATTATGAAACATTGTCTATTGACACCTTCCTGTTCCACAGAGAAATGGGCTGCCTGATTAAACAGTCGTTTTCTGCCTCTGAACTGAAACCTATACATTATGGATGATCTGATTGAAAGTTTTAACATGAAATCCTAGTCACTTTTATATCAATGGTAAAGCTGCCATTAAACTCAATAGGGTTAAAATTTCTATCTGTATCCTTCAGGGAACTTTGGATCAGGTTAGAATGTTAAATCTAGCCCATTCCCAAAACAGACAGAAAAAACCCAAGAATGCACACATGCCAGGAAATTCAAAGTTAACATAACTTTGATGCTTAACTCACCTTGGGAGCCTTCATTTCTAGAAACAACCAAAATAAGGAAAAGATGATGCCTGTTGAGCCTTAACAGGTTTTGTCATTTTGCATTGCAAAGTTACTTAGATCTTAGGATTTATATTATCTGTGAATATCAGTTACAGGTTTGCAATTCTAAATACTGTAGAGCAAGAAAAGCTGCTGAAATATCGCCTGTCTTTATGGTGCTGAAACATGCAAGTGTTTCTGAGATGTCAAAAGCAACTCAAACAATACACCAAACCCTAATCAAGAGAAGTCATCATAGTTATTTTTTTATTGCTCTCTACATCAGCTTGTTTTCATAACACAGACATTTTACTTTATGCAGGAACAGATGTATTTGTGACTATTTGCACTGAAATATCCAAACATTACAGTAAAGCAGCAATTTACAGTTGGCTGACTGTGTCTCATCTTTAGTATACAATTAGTGAACAATGAAAAACTCATTATCTTCTTATTTCATTACAGCCTGGGAAGCAAACAATTAAATTTGGTGGTTTAAAAAAGATACAAACAAAAAGCATATTGACTTCCCAGAAAGAACAAAGTGCATGACTTTCCATCGACAGCACTTGAGTGAAATTCATCAAAAGGGTGTGCTCTTATGTAGGGTTTCTCTTAAATGCTTTTCTTAACTTTTGGGCCAGGATGGAAAATCATATAATGATAGAGAATAAACATATACACCCACCACCATCAAGGTACTTATTCATATATTATAGGGTGGCACGTGTAACACACATAGGAATCTAAGCATCCACAAACTGTTTAAAAATATCATTCTTCTTTTCTTTCAGACCTGATTAGTGTTTGACTTCAGCCATGAAGCATGGATCTTGGTTTCTGTCTCAGCATCTTTAACTGTTGCTGTTTCATTGACCGAATAAATGACCAAATGTTACCCTAATCCTGAAAAACTCACACATAGAGAAGTTTTCATATTACAAAATTGCATGAAGATTAATTTTAGCGTGGAAGATTCACCCAATTTTAACAGATTTAAATTACACAATTTCTCATATTTACTGGATTTCCACTAATGCTTATGTTACTAAAAAGAAAGCAATAAAAAACCCAGCTCAGTGAAATCTGGGCATACCAGCTATCAGTACATAGAAGTCTGTTCTGCCTTTTCCTCTTATCTTTAGCGTTCCAGTAGTCATTTTGTCCATCTTTCCCCTGATAAAAATCAAACGTCTAAGAATCTTCACTGCCGGTATGTAGGCATTCACATTTTGCTTGTGAGGTACAGAGACTGAGATGATTCCCAGATTCGGAGGCCAATCTACACTACTTCTTTATCAAACAGTACTCTGTTCCTCACACATTCTCATATGTTATCGCTAGTTGTGGTGGGTTGACCAGGCTGGAGGCCAGGTGCCCACCAATGCTGCATAGTAAAGGCATACCAGCCCCTTTCCTAAAGAGAATCTGGACTGTCAGTCACCATGATAAAGAGCTGCCTAAGACTGAACTCTATTAGGGAACATTTCACAATCAGGTTGTGAAATCCTTCTTCATAGTGACTACATATCACCATCTTTCATTTTACTGACCTAGCAAGGGGCAGGGAATAATATAATCAATATCTCAGATGAAAACTTGCTTAAAGAAATTATCACGGTAACCAAACAAATACAAACATCAATCATAACTGTGGTCTGCTGACACTTTCGTGGTGCTTTATACTAAACCAATAAGGTAGAGATAAAGAGAATATATATATATATATGTTTATCTTTGTGGTGCATTCTGAAAATGTTTTTAAGCCTTAAATATCATCCAATGCCTAAAAAACCTAGTGTAAATAGTTAGCACTATGTACTTTTAAAAATTGTTTCAAATTAAGAAGTCTTTCAATTGTTCCTGATGAGAGGAGGAAGTTTTACAGGTCTCTGTGCTAGTGTTAGGTACAAGGCTGAACAGCCTCAGATGTACGCATGTGCAGTTGCTAAAACAGTGGCACCTTTTCTGAATTAATTTCTTGTCTGTGCTTTTGGACACAAGACTGATATTTTGTTTTACTAATGTCCCAGTAGCTCTTGAAACTATCAAGGATATGTCTCTCGGTCTGTGCTTGCAGCTCCTACGTGAAGCTAAATTCTGGTGTGAATTTAGACAAACTTGCTAAAGTAAAACTTTGGGAAAGCATTTAAGATATTAATAGAAGTTCAGGATCCACTTTCATAGTAAATATTTTCAGGGTCTGAAATCATTGAGTCACTATTAATTACTTGAGGTTAAAGAACCCAGAAGATGCTTTTTAATCTTCTGGGGTTTGTGTCTGCCTTGTTTATTTAGAGCCTGATTATTTTAGCATACATTGTTTCCATGTCTCTGCTTAATACCTAGGACATCAATGACCCCTGTGGCTCACGTTGCTGGCTGCAGATACAAAAGATGTCATTAAAAATACAGCAGGAAATCAATTTGGTGACTGTACATTGGTTCATAATGGACATTTTTGCTTCTAGCTGTGGATTAGGCTCGAATGTTTCTGGAGGAAAGAACATATTGTGAAACCCAAATTGTAACTGATCCAAAGCCCATGAATGGCAATAAAAATTTTCATACTGTTTTTATTGGGGATTTCAATCCATACCTCCATGCTTCAACCTTTGTAACCACATTTGCTTGGCATTTCTTTTCTTTAAGCTGTAACAGAATAATATGTGTCAAAAACGGTAATTTGAAACAAATGGACTACAAAAGTTTTGCATCATAAGTGAGTCCTACACACTGATATATGCAGACTTTAAATTAATACAATGGGATGCCAATTTATTTGATGCAAAAAACATGTGATGGCACATTGTTACGGCAATTTCCTGTCTTTGGAGCAAAGTATTCACCTCTATCGTGACAATGCAAACAAAGCACCACAGAGTAACACTATGTATGCTTTTACAGGTATTTTTATTTCAGAGAAAATACATGTATAAAGTAGGAATAGACTCACTGGATATATCTTTCACCCATCGCACCATTTTGAATATCCAGCTCTTCCTGGAGAACTAAGATGGCATAGAGTAATAGACATCTTGTTGTCAGATGGTGCTGAATAGTTGTGCAGTGACTCTCAGTGGCTCAAAGATTCAGAGCAATCATTCAGAACAACAAAAAAGTGACAGCAGACATAATCACAGCAGTGGTCTGTCTCATGGAATTAAGTTTTATCAGGGACCTCTGCCTAAGAAAATTCAGATGCTTTACAAATATTTGGACACCAGTCAAGAAAGTATTACCAAAATAACTAGGCATTGTCTTGCCTTGTCAGTCTGATCCTACAGAAACTCATTCAAAAGTAGTGTAGCATCCTACTTGGAGCCATGCTTGGGCAAATCAAGGATCAGGTTCTTCCCACCCATCTACACTGAAGTAATCTCTGGCATAATCTGTGCTTTCTTAAAATCAAAGAAAATCTTGTTTCTGAGGTGTATACACAATATACCAAGGAAAACCACTTGGATTGAAGAGCAATAATGCAGTTTGGTGAAAGGATGTTGAATCTTTGTTTTACTCAAAGAAAAAATACCTTTTAATAAGAACAATAACAAAAAAGGATAATTATAGGTGCATATACATGGACACTGCTTGAAATCGGACTGTAAGGTTCCAGGTTGAAACCTCTTTGTTCTGCAGACATCACACACGTACCAGAACATGTGTCTGATGTCTGGCAAAGTGCTAGCATGGAGGGCTATCAAAGACTGGCACATTTTTCACCACTGCACAAAGATAAGGATTTTAAATTTTAGAATATCTTTTACACAAACTCTCTTACCTGTCAGCCTTGCAGCCCAAAGCCTTTTCCACAACAGCAGACATGCTTCCCACAGCCTTTGTTGATGAAATCCTTCTTATCCTACCAGGTCAACCATCGTAGGAGTAGAAGGACTTCTTTGCCCGTGGAAGGGATTTTTCAGGCTGCATGGCTTGAACCAGAGTGAGCCCCTGCACAGACGCAAGGGCTGTGTGCAACAGCTGGTCTGGGGCTTTGCTTTGGGGCTGGTGTGGAATATCTCTGCTTAGTATTGCTAGGTGCAGATTTTGTGGGAGAACAGAGAAATGAAAGATTGTATTAAAATGAAAGCAAGGGAAGTATCTCAGTTGACACCACAGATTAAAAAAAGACTAGCCACAAAAATTAAATTATTCTATTTCTGAATGTATAAAGATGGTATCTCTAAAATGCTCTATATAGGCATGCCAAGGATATTTGCATATTTAAGCAATACATGTGTGCCTTTGGTTATGTTTATATATAAGCACAGAATTTCAGTTTTGATTTTATATTTTTCACGTTTTTTGGTCTTGTTTTTAACTTTTTAAACATGCATTTTCTCACCAAAATAAAAAGATAAAGGAACTAAAGGAGATAAATCAACACACAGTAGTAATAAGAATTATATTTTTCTTTGTAACACAGATTTTGGTTTTGTCTGTAGCACTTTAGCTCTTGTGTAAGTGAATATCGCTAATCATCAGTGCAATCTGAATTGTGGTCTGTGAGTGCAAGCAAAAGTGGAGAAATAATAAGAAACCCACAATCCACTACCAAGCAAATAGGGACTATAGATGTAATTCTCTTCCCAGTCAGAAGTGCACCTGGGCAAGCACATGTACAGAGAAACACTGCCAATCTCTTAGCTATAAATCCAGGGTTTCTATGATACAATCCTTATCTGTAATAGTCATTTCCCTTTCCTATGTATACTGGCTATTGCAGCTTATCCTGCCCTGGGTTGCTGATAGAGGTGGATGAACTGGTTCAGATGAAATTAGAACTGACCTAAATTTTCACCCCAGGCCTGAAATGTGTTATTATCCATGGCTGAAAAACTTCTGATATTTTCCTCTCTTTTTCTATATTTCCAAGTGGTTCAGAAAAAACAAAAAGCAGCAAACAATGAAACTCTCAGAAGGAAAAATGAAGCAAAAAAAAATCCAGATTTGCAAGATTTCACAGGTTTAATCTGAATAGATGTTCACAAAAGCATTCAGAATAAAGTTCACCTATCACTGGAGTAATAAAATTCTTTCGAAATTAATTAATTTTCAAAATTTCTTCTAAACATTAGGAACTTTAACAGTCATTTTTCCAGTACCTGATGAGTTTTGGGTTAGGTGTTTCTGGAAATCCAAAGACTGGCTCTACAAGTGAAAAAAGTGAGCATCCAGCTGTTCCAATCTAACATCTGAAAGCAATACTTTGCAAAAATGCTTATTGTCAGCTGTGATGCACTTATTTTTAGAAACGAACATAGCTACAAAAAGGTTGTTCTCATTCCCAACATTCCCCTGCCTGAGGGTATGCTCGTTCCACATTCCCAAGGTAAGTTTGCAGCTCATGTAGTTATATTTGCTTTAGAACTAATTTAGCAAGTGCAGGTAGCAAGAAAAATGAAAGAACTGCAGAGTCTGAAAGTCAGCACTGGGATTCTGGGTACTTTCTTGGCTTGCTACCACACCACAGCCTGTGCTGCTGTATTGTCATAGCTACTGCTGCAAACGCCACGATGGAAGCTTATGTCTCCTGTAATTGCAATACTGAACTGCTGCGTAGGTAGACATTCCTCTCTCTCCCTGGCAGAGGCTGTGAGTGATAGTGTTCCTCCATTTCAATAAGAACCAGAAATTTAGGGTTCTGGATGGACTGAATAGCCAAGAAACCCACCCAAAATATATTATCTCATAATCTTTTGACCCATAAATGTGAGCCAGAAGGCATCAGAATATCTAACCAGTGACTGAAATGGGAAAAGCTGCAGTTTCTTCCTGAATGACTTGCTACGATGAACAGATCACATCACGGCTTTTCTCTCCAGCTGTGATTTTAAAAGATGGTTTCTCAAAGTCAAGCAAGGAGCAGCGATCTTGCCTAAGAAGGATGTGAGAGAGATTGGTTTCGAGTTCCTGTCCGTACTAATGGCTGCAGGGAGCATCAGCAGAAGAGCTTGAGAGGGAAGGGGAATTTCGCATTTGTTCTGCTTCCTCCTGTTTCCTCTCCTCTTCTGTGAAGTGGATATCCTCCTCTGAACTTGGTGCTTTGAAGCTTATTTCGGACCCTGCTCTGCTTTTAATAGAGCTGAGAGCCCATTACTGTCAGAAAGGGTTTCCTCCCACACGCTATTAACAAATGTCGCTTCCTGTCTTACCACTTTAAAAGGGTGCACACTATGACCACAGAGCTCATGTTCCAGTCCCAGCACTTATCTGATACCGTGGTGCTGCTAAAAACTCAGTGAGGCACCACTGGAAATAGAGAAATCTCACTGTCATGTCTCACCCTTCAAATTCCCAGGCCAAAATGACCACGCAGGTATGGATTTTCCAGACCAGGAGACCTTTCTTCTGAAAGGAATCTGACCAACCCAAAGCTAATTTCTGACTCTTCTTGCTTACGCTTCATGGCTCAGTCTTGTTAATTTAGCCTGTAACATTTCAAAAGCCTTAGTTAGCTCTCGATTATGCCTCATTCCTGGGGTAGAGCCACAACACATGTGGTTAGTTAGGACCTGAAAGCACTACTCCAATTAGCACTCCAGCTGTGCAGATGGGTGCTTTCGTGAGGATGGAGGGAGTCAGATGGCTCTTGTGGAAAGAGATGTGATGTTCTTCCCGAGCCAAAAGCCTGTATTAAGGTCCTTCTAAAAATGAAGTGTCGCCCTCTCTCCAGATTCCTCCCTCGTTTCATGCACTGCCAGGTGCTTTTCTGTGCTTCAGTGCTGAGTCACGCAGGCTCTGCCTGCTCCCGAGTGCCAAGTGACACCAGCTGACAAAATGACACATCACAGTTGGGCCCAAGATCTGCTTTTTCTGAGAAACAAAACAGAAACGGGACTCTTATGGTCCAGCCTGGTATTTATAATCCTACCTTGCTACTGACTCCTAAGAAATGGAAGTGCCTGCCAATAGAACTCTGCCTTTTTCTGAGATTTTACTGGAAATGTGAGCTTAGCTGCAATGGAAGGAAGGATGTTTTCTGTGTTAGCCACTGGCTTGGGGAATCTGCACCGTATTCTTGTCTGGAATCAAGTCCCTAGCGTGACCCTGGGCAGGTCATTCAGCCTCTGGGTGGGTCTGCTCCATGTCTGTGAAATGGATTCCCACGTACGTCCTCTCTTTTATCCTGTTTTGGCTATTTAGACTGGAAGCCCCTCAGTGGGAAGGCAGCCTGTGTTAGCAGAGCACCTAGCCCAGCTGAACTTTATTTCTTGCTGCTAGCTGGTACTGCAGTATAAAGAAATAATTATGTGCCATGCAAAAGCTCTGTTAAAATGATGGCTTAAAAAATGAGGATTTAAAGTGTTCCTTAAGGATTTAAAGCATGCCCCTTTGTGGAAATGCATTAAGATGCTGCCTTCAGAGTATCTTTTATTCCTGTTTTCTTTCACACAGAGAATGAAATGAGCTTAGAGAATGACCCAACTGATCAATATTTTTTCCAGCCATTGAATCAGTGGATGTTGATTTTGTCTTTTATTTTCTTTTTTTCCCCTTGAAGCGTACCCAGAGCTTGCAAAGAATGAGTGATTGATCTCTTCATACAATTATGAAGTTCTAGGGAACTCTTCATCAAAACAAATTCCTCCGAAAACATGAATTACATAATGTAAGCATTATACTGCTCAGTATCAACAGAGGGGGCAAAACTAATTTTCCATGGAAGAGAGAGAGCTTATGGCATGATGAGAGCTACATAGCTAGTCCTTCTGCAGTAGGGCAATAAGTTATTAATTGATACTCTTTTGTGTGATGAAGAAGCTGGATGCACAAGACTTTATGGAAATTAAATATCCTGCTTAGGAGTATGAAACCTAAATTGCTTTTCCTTCCACTATGATGTGGTTTCTTATGAGCTTTCACATCCTTCTTTATCGGTCACTTGTACCCTAACATGTCATATTTTGCCTCCTTCTCACTCTCAACTTTGAGAAACACAGAAAGACATTAATTTAAATTATATTCTGCAATCTCTCCTTCCATCCCTGCTTTAATGAAGGAAGGATTGTTAGATATTATCACTGATTTCTGTAATCTTCCATTTAACTGAATGGCAATTTTCTTCTCTTCAAGCCATGGTATCAGTCTTTCTGCAAACTAACCTGGACTCTGGTTACCCATACTTGACATTTTGGAGACTTTTTGACCTCATAACATTTTTTCTGGTTTTGATTTAGTTCCTTTTTGTTTTCTAATGAAGATTGACAGTAATTACCAAAGTGACAGTTGGATCTATTTCCTTACCCTCATTTGATTGCACTTTTCAATTCTTTCTTCAAGGCATTGCATATTGGAGCCTGCAAAAATCAAAATATTCAGAACTGGCTTTGAAAAGCATTGTTAATATATATTTGCAAGTATTCACAGTTCTTTTTTTTCTCCCTTCTGACTTTATGCAATACATATTGCTTACAAGATATCCCTTAATCCAGGTCATAAATCAAGGGATTATTCTACCCCTAACAGCCAAGGCTATTTATTGTTTTCCTAAAAGATAAATGAGGAAATAAATAAATAAACAATACAGTCTAATTCCCCCTGCGAGGGAATCTGAAACATTGATTTAAATACGAAGAAGGAGTAAGGTCTGTGAACCTGCAAACAACTTCTCAAAATCCTCACTAAAGAGATTGCAACTTTTCAAAGAAAGAAAGAACTACAGATGGACGAACAGTCTGTGATCCAGTCGGAGGGAGGAGTGGTTTCAGATGTCATTGCAGGAAAGATGAGGTGGGAGAGGGGAAAGTGAGATTAAGAAGCTGGTTTTGAGGGCAGGAGCTGTGGCAGAGATGGCTGTCTCCTCCATAGCACTGAGTGTCCAGGAACACGGAGAGTGAGTCGATGAGAGGAAAAGAAAAGGCTCACCAGGTAGGGGCAGTCAGGGCAGAGTTGTGCATAGGAGAGCAGCTCGCATTCTGTGTCTTGAAATGCTCGGCAGGGCGGGTGAGTGTGATACTGGGGAGAGGCTGACCCAAAACCCATGTAAACTGCTTGTTAGACCTGTGGGTACAGGGTGCAGAAAAGCAGAATGTCTGCTGTTCTACCACAGACATCGTGTGTGACCTTGTCAGCCGTACCATGAAATCTGCACTGCGCAGCCAGCAGTTAGGGACTGCATCGTCTAGTTCATCATTTGTTATGAACACACGTGGTGTTTAATCTCACACTTGTTTGTTTAGCTGAGCAGTGTCCTCACTAATTCTGAATGGTGCTCGTCGAAGTAAGCTTCTATCATTTATCTAAGTTATAAACGCTGATATGTTTTTCTTCTGTATAAAAGCTACCAAACACTTGTGACTTGACAGGAGAATTCAGATTCTTCCATGCAGAAGCATAATTACAATTCTTACAATTCTTACAATTCTTACAATTTTAGTCTCAAAAACCTTAGCATAATCTGGCATGATTGTAAATATTAACTGTTGATGTTTACAACCCCTGATCTCCCTGAAAATGATGTGACTTTTCCCATTGATATCCCTTGCACCCCTGACTCACAGCCATTGCTTAAACTGGGCAGGAATAGGAAGAAAGGGGATGTGCAGAAGTCTCCTCCTGTTTAAATTGTTGTGAACAGCATGCCTGTGTCTGTGGTATGTGCTTGAGGGTCTTTAATATTATTACAGGACAAAATAATAATTTAGCACTTTTTAAATCTTTTCTAAGCGAGATCAGTTTCATTAGTGATTGGATTCTGGCTTTTACACCATCAAGAATATTAAAAAGCAAAGTACTGCAGCAATAATAAGCTGGCAGCAAACCTTGGGCACATTTCAGTCACTCAACACCATCCTTCTCCCTCAGATCAGTGCTTTTCTCCTCCTCTTCCCTGTTTCCCCTCTCCTACATGACTATGCATATGTAACAATCAGCATGTCCCCATCATCTTTTAATAGTCTTAGTGAGTAGATGTCCTGAACATTTATAATCATCATCTCCTTCCTCTCAATATGTTATTATACTCCTTGCATATGCCTCTTTACATTTGATTACTCGTTTCACTACATAGGTCATACGTTTGCTTCTTTCCCTCCACCCTAAACATATTTATTGCTAGGTAGCTCACAGCCCTTTGGGTACACATTAATTTATCTAGGAACACTTTCCATTTCTCCTCTGTGTCCTTTACCTCTCTTGCTTCATTCCATTGATTTCAGTGAACACCTCTTGCACGCCTACACAAATTATCTCTGCTGAAATTGTGTCTTTATTTATTTTTTTTTTTACTCTTTTTATGGCCCCTATTACTTATGCCATACATTCTCTCCTTTCATCTATCATCAGTTTGTGTTACAGTAGCTAATTATGAGTTGCCTTCCTCTTACAATTCTTTTTGATCATTTACACGCTGGACTGTGTAAAGAAAAAACTCCAAGAAGCTGCCTACTACCAACTACTGGTCCTCTTTACAAAACAGTAGGATTGAAAAATTATTTTTTAAGGGAAAGTAGGGGTTTTTTTAAAAAAAATATGTGTTTTCAAAATGTACTTACTTTATTTAGGAAGTTTGTTGTTTTCTTTGAGAAAACCCTTTTGGGATAGTTTACAAAAAAAAATCAGTGTGCTGTGGGAAATGTGAAGAGATAATCTCAACATTGTAGGAAAAATAAATCAATTTTCTGACCAATTCACTCTCCTCAAACATAAATTGCCTTTTCTTGAACACCAAAACATCCTTATTAAGGGTTTTTTAGTGATATTTTCAGCTTTTCAGGTAACATAATTACCAGGGAAGATCCTGACATGGTGTGAATCTGTTCTGTTAAATAAATGGACACAGGGAAGGGCCTGGCTTGTGGTAATCCTGTGAATCTTATCCTTTTAGGCTGGACTGATTCTGTTATTTGGCTTATGTGGTATAAATGTAACTATTGGCTGTAGGGTGGAAAAAAAAAGAATTAGCCATGATGGCTAAAGATGAAACTCTTAACTGAAGCTTTCAGTGTGCTTGTGAAGCTCTACATATTATGGAATTGTTTCCTCAAATCTAGATGAACTGTCAGCTGGTAAGAAAAATTACTCTGTCATGGATTCTGTTACCCTGCTCGGTCTCTGGCTATTGACAGGAAGCAGACAATTTATCATCAGCAAAGATTGGTCAGACTCAATGTTTTTAATGAACTCAATTGATTCATGCTCATGGGGCTTTACATTATGTGGTGGTTTAGCTCCCTAACTGTCCTTCCACTGACTAAAGTGATGTTACTCTGTGCTATGGCTTTGGATCAAAACTCTGGACTTGCATTAAATAGGCCACATTTTTTTCTTTGTTTTACCCATTGTTATGATAACATTGTGGGCCCACAAGAAGTCAGAGCCCTGCTGCCTGTGGTGAAGGAGGCAGCTCTTGACTCAAAGGGTGGGGAGAAGCACACAGATCCAGTGATGGGCCCACAGCAAATTCACACCGGTAGATATAGGTAACACTCTCCTGTCTTCCTGAATAAATTGATCACCTCTTTTATGCCCCTCTGATATCCCTTTCCAGCTTATTGTTTGTTCCTTCAGTGCTTATCCACAGCCACATCTTGGTTGCATTTTCTCTGCCTCCTAGCTACACAGAGAGTTGCTCAGTTTAGTCGTATTTTTGTCTGCCAGCTTTTGTGTAGACTCTTACTGCAGCTGTATTTTTCTTCTCTCTTGCTCTTGGCTTGTGCATGGACTCTCCTAAGGATACTATATATTCATTATGAGCTAGAGTTACCCATACTGTAACTCTCAATTCTCCAAAGCCCAAATGTATGACTCAGGCTTCTGAAATAAGTGAGAGAGACCTAGGGCAAGGTACATATCAAAAATAGCAGTGGGAATGATGTGAGATTATTAGATACATATATTTTTTTAATTAGAGATGGTCCCAAACCAAATCAGTCATTCCCAATGCACTGAAGTGCTGGACGAGTTTGATATGAGATCTGAGTATGAACTTTGCAGTTCAGCCTCACCTCTAATTTTAATATTTATACAGTTTTCTATAACCTCCTTTCTGAAGGTCAAAACTGATAGCCATTTATCTAAGCAGTGTAGGTTTTTACAGCCAGCATTTGTGGAGCACCAAACAGCTATACGGTAAAAATGATCGCTATGTTTTATCTATCTCACTAAACCAATGAGAGTTTTTAATATGAGGCTCTTACTGGGCTAGACAGTAACACTACAAGATGCCCTGATGAAAAGGCAGCACTAACTGCCCCCGGAGTCCCAGGAATCAGTACATCCAGTTGTGACTTAGAAAGAGTCATAATGAAACCTTTATTTTCTTACTTGTTCCGTCTGTGCTAGCAGTGAGAAAGTGAGGGGAGAAAAAAGACATCTGCTCAGTATGAATGTAATAAGAAGCATAGAAGGGTAATCTGGCTTTACGCTATTCAGGGCAAAATAGATAGCTGGGTGGAATATTGTGTCCCTTTGAAGTCTTCAGTTGCAAAGATGGTGTACAGCATCTGGAATAGCTAGAAGTGGGGCACTGCTTTCAGCCAACTGGGCCACAGTGAAAAATTAATCAAGTAGCAGTGCTCATTGCAGCTATACTTTCACAGTTCCGTCATATCAATCAGTCCCTGCCAAGGCTACCCCTCTTCAGTTATTCATTTCTTGGGCACATTAGGATATATCCAGGCTCTGTTGGAATGTGTAACATGGAAAGTCTTGAAACTTATTTGCAGATGTGTTGTTTGTCCTTCTGGGATTGTCTGTGCTTAGGGTCAACAAGCAGAGGAGACCCGTGCTCTGGAAGTCAGAAAGGTGTTAGGGGATGGTTCACCTAAAATTGCCGAGGGCCGAACTCCTTCACTTACAAGTTTGAAGTATGACATTAGGTTTGAAAAATGAAGGGGTGTGGTGGGAAAGCAAACTTCATCCCCAGAAGTTTAGCTGAATTAATTTGATTCATAAATACTGCCACAGGTTTTGGTGGCTTGCAGGTCACCTGAAACTTGACTCAAGTAATCAATTTATACCTGGCTGTGACCTCTGCTGTTTCTTTTATTTGTATGTGGTGAACCTGCACCCCTTTTTGAACATGCTAAAGATTCAGTTTTCCTGTCCATAAATGGATACATAAATGGATAACAGAAACACTTTCAAAAGACACTCTAACCCTCTCTATGTCTTTCTGTCAAGATTTTCAAATTACATTGCAAGCCTCAGTATTATGCAGTTGGCTTGAAACCATGACATTCTTATTTAGTCGAAGTTCCCTTTGCAGGGTGAGGGCTTCAGAACATGGATCTTTAATTTTATGTAATATATCTGACATTTTATGGCTTGGTGGTGGGGTTTCAGTTTGTTATCACTTTCTTTGTGCACATTTTTAAAGTATTTATATGTACTGTTGAGTATTTGTGCACACACACTTAAGTGTGAGCATCCGTGTGCACACATTTTCACAGCAGCTGGAGAAGGGGAATGTGTTCAGCAGATTAAACAAAAATACAATACTTCAAGCAACATTTCTCCACTCCATCTAATCTCACTATTTTTCAAATCCCATTTTTAAAATATCCTTTCTCCTTTGCTCGTGCTTCTTAACTTCCCTCTCCACCTAATACTGGCTTTATAAACTGTATGAATGCTTTAATATCATAGAATCATAGAATGGTTTGGGTTGGAAGGGACCTTTAAAGATCATCTAGTTCCACCCCCCCTGCCATGGGCAGGGACACCTTGCACTAGACCAGGTTGCTCAAAGCCACATCCAGCCTGGCCTTGAAGACATCCAAGGATGGGGCATCCACAGCTTCTCTGGGCAACCTGTTCCAGTGCCTCACCACCCTCTCTGGGAAGAATTTCTTCCTGACATCTAATCTAAACCTCCCTGATTTCAATTTATACCCATTACCCCTTGTCCTATCACTACAGGCCCTTGTAAAAAGTCCTCTCCCAGTACCTTGTAGGCCCCCTTCAGATACTGGAAAGCTGCAATGAGGTCTCCTCGGAGCCTCCTCTTCTCCAGGCTGAACAAGCCCAGTTCTCGCAGCCTTTCATCATAGGAGAGGTGCTCCAGCCCTCTGAGCATCTTCGTGGCCCTCCTCTGGACTCGCATGTCCATCTTGTGGTGTATTCCCAGGACCCTTGTCTGCAGTTCACAGCAGAGATTGCTATTTATTTTGTGTTACTTAGGGACTCTGAGGTCCTTGCAGCAGGAGGGAATGCAGCTCTCCTAAGACGGGTATGCTGGCATCAGCTGAAATCAGCACTGTTTTATAAAGAGAATGAATAGAAGACAAACGTGGTAGAACTAATTGGTAAAACTGAGAAATCATTTTTCCCATAACCTGTTTAGTGGGTAAGGAGGTTCTTGATAATGGAAGTGCCACCAGATAAGGACTTTATTCTGAAGCTTTTTCAGCTGGGTATTGTAACAGTTCTGCTAATTAAAGTCCAATGGAATGAGTGTTGTGGGGCCAAGTATAATATTTTGCCTGCAATTTAGAATAGAGTAAGTTCAAAAAGTTTGTATTCACTGTTAAAGGAATTTGTTTAGCTTGCTGCAGAGTCTTATTCTCCTCTCTTTGTATATTACATGTGCACGAACACGTATGTGTGCATACTCCTTATTGGTGGTTTATCTTCTGCATAGGTCAGCCAAATCTCTGCATGCCATGTCATATGTATATAAAGTCTAGCTAGGGCTATAAACCTCTCCCTTTGGTTTAAACACCTAATCCAACATTGAAACTAAATTAGATAGCTGCAATACCGTACATCTACAGCTTACAGGACTTCAGGAGCTTTTACAGCTTTTACAGTCAAAAGAGTGTCACTGTACACAATCACACCAGTGACACTATCAAAAGAGCAGAAGGCATGCTTATGGTGATTTCATATAAATAAAAAAGGTTTGATTGCTGTGTTACTGTTTTGTAGGTAACAGGAGAATGTATTTGTTGCTATTAAAAGGATGAAAACAAGCCACTACGCTTCTAGTCTGTTCCTTTTTTTTTTTTTGGTAGAAAATAATTGCGAAAAGGTCAAAGTCAGATTTCTTGAATGAGCTCTGAGATGAAGTGAGGTCTCACTTACAGTGACACAGCCCAGAAATCACTTCCTTACAATCATTGCATTTGCACCTCTGTCACACCAGCAAAAGAAATGGATGACTCCTGTAATTGTAAAAGACTCCTGTAATTGTAAAAAAAGACAATTCTGAACAGATATATGCAATGAAACCAGCCAAACCTGCAACAAATAATTACCTTTTAACAGCCTGAGTGAGGTGAGAACATCTTAGCATCCCTAGACTTAAACCTTGATATTCTCACCCATGGCTTGCTCAAGAATTTTTCCCAAATTAAAATAGATTGAAGGATTAAACATTCAAGTCACAACGATTCAATCAGAATCATTTATTTATGAGTCATTTTGCAAAACACTCAGTGTATATTTTCCCATTTCTTCCCTTCCATGCACTTTTAGCCTTCTGGTATTGTAAATACTGCATGCATTATCATTTAGTGCAGAGGAATTTGCAGTGACTTAATAAGAAAATTGGGAGCATATCTCATTTTACCTCTTTGAAAAAGCTATGCAGTATTTAAAATGCTTGTTAATTATATGCAAAGCAAATCAAAAGTTGACGTGTGTATACAGTGAGAATGTGTGGCCATTCCTGGATGTCTGAATTTATCTAGACGATCCTTCTCTTGGGGTTTATTTTAAGTTTATTGCAGAGAATATCCATATTAGGCTTCTCCAACCATCATCTGTCTTTTTTCTTGTCAAAAACCTCTCCTGATTGCCAATCTTTCCCTTGATATCCTTGGGTGACAAGAACAAATAATGGTATGATAAAACCTTTCTCTGATGCCTGAGCTAGTTCTACCCTCTCCAGGCCAAAGTCTAGCAGGCACCATAAATCCTTCAGGTTGCTCTGTCTGCTCTGTGGATCACCTGCCTTCCATGGATGATGTGTGGGTTCTCTCCATCACTCTGTCAATTGATTTACCTCAGTTACAACCACATTCACATACTCAGTTCCTGATGTGTCATAAACTTTAAGTCAGATTTGGGCCTGACCTTGAACTTCTCATCTCAGACGGTTACAGGTCTACCTCTAATCACTCAGTTCTGGATCAGAACCAGCCTTCAGAAACAGGAAAGAGAAGGTGTGGTCTCTGAGGAATGTGTTTATGGACATGCCCATGGAAAGTAGTTTTAATAGGAGTAGTTTCTGTCCTCAGCTATCCTATGTTCCTGTTCCCACATCTCCTCTGTAGCTGTGGCACAGCAAAATTGTATGGCACCAGGCACAGAAGTGAATCATGGAACTGACCCAAGAAAAAACTAAGCCTTAAAAAAAAAAAAAAAAAAAGTGGAAAGGGTATTTGTAACATGGATAGGTCTCTCAGATTTCAAAACAGCTATATGATATGCATATAACAGCAGAAAGAGAAAGGGGTGTGAATAAATGCGCATAAAGTCGAAGGGGCGGTGGCACAGGATGGGTGAGAAATGTTCTTATGAAAAATGCCCTTGGAATAATGACTGTACTTAAAAAGAAATAAAATACAGCCCTCTGCAAATGCCTTTAGAAATGCAAAGAAAGGAAGAAACCAAATTATGAGAAGAAATCATTGGAAAGTCTACAGCAAAACACTTGAACTTCCACACAGCTCAAGCTCCCGCTTTGTCGGTCAGTTTGACAAAGATTGTAACCAGCCCTGGATTTTTCCATACTGCTAGCACATACCCAGTAACTGCATGGCTGCAAGCAAATGCATTATTGCAAGAGCAGTTGAAGCTGTAATTCAGCAAAATATTCAAAGACGTAGTTATTTTTTGGTACTACATTAAACCAAAATGGCATCAAATTAAATGAGAATATACAACAGAGAAGCCAAAACCTGGACTGAGTTACCAGGTAGGTGAAGAAACTAATGCCATCTGATTTGCACTGGGTCAGGGTTGGACATTAGACTTTCAGTTTGCTTCAGTATCAAAGTTTCAGATCTGAGTGCTACTTCCAGGGTTAATTGCAGAAGGTGAGGGCTGTTAATGCCTTCAAAAATGTTAGTGACTTCTCAGTCAGAGCTATATGGATATTGTTCATTTAAACATAATGCTGACCAACAGAGATGTTGTGTGATCTGTTCTGCTACTGCTGTCTGATGAACCTTGAACAAAGTGAGGAGCTGTGGACCAGAAAAGGTATTCTGGTGCAAAAACAACTTTTCAGTTGAGGTCTTGCTTTGCTTTCTCCATTTCTAATCTTCTAAGATTATGAACTAAATTTCATAATGGACTGTCTGTCCATTGTTTAAGAATAATCAGCATCTTCTCCAAGCCATATATTTCATTGTAAATGTGAAAACATCAAGAAAGAGTTATTGAGATATTGTAATAGGACAATTTCCTTCTACTTCTCACCAGTGAATGGAAGCTGTGTCCCACCATTGCTATGCTGACATGTCGTTCCTCCAGATTCTTTCCTTCATTTCCAAGACTCAGGTCAGAATGTCCTTTAAGGCATTACATTGTATTACATACATACAAATATACATATATGTAATTATATATTTATAGAGAGAAAGATCATAGATCCACTAATTAAATTAGATAGGAAGCTGCGAAGCTTTAAACAAAGTGGGGTGTGTTGACATGACCTCCAGTGTTAGATTAAAAGTGAAATGAGTTTTCTTAGAGGTACATTTAATTTGAAATATACATATGCATGTGATACATATGCTGCATATAAACACACACCCCTCTATACACGTGTGAAAACACTCACTTCCCAGGTTGAGCTAGAATCTTGCAATTCAAAGCAGTACAAGGAGATGATACATAAATGTGCTATTCACTACACCACTACGGTCTTCATTACGCACACTCACACTGATTTTAACACATAGCTGCATTAGCCTGAACAGAAATAGTGCTAAACTGAGGATTGCAGTCTAGTGTTTTCTTGTTTAAAATGTTTACAGGGACTTTTCCTTTAGATTTTTTTTGAATGCTTGCTGCCTGCCTCTACCCAGCTCTCATTTAGATCTCCAGCTGATAGATATGTAGTGAGGAGAAATGATTTTACATTGAGAGCAAGAACTGCTTAAGTTGCTAATGACTGCATTGATCATAGCAGCTGAATAACATATGTTTACAGCTGTTCAGACATTGATAGTTCCTTGCCTTTTTATTAAATGATAGTGTTTATGAGACAAGTAAGTTTTGAGCTATTGAGGCTTGATTCAGATCTCATTTCCCACCAGCACTATACTGGCATATCCCTATTGGTTGTAAGAATTTTTCCATGTTTACCCCTGTGTGTAAGGGGCCAATCCATCCTTTATGATTTTTACTGCTGCCATATATTAATGTGTGCTGTATCTAGCTTGTCATTTTCTTTATCCTTCTTTGCTCTCTGAGTTTATGAGTTAGATCTCTGCATAAAATGTCATCATATAACATTGTGCTTTAAAAAGCCTGTTACTTATTAAAAGCGTGAGTTTACGCTGCTGGGGACATTTTATTTTCCCACCAGGAAAATGAAAATGTCATTGAGGTCTAACCAGACCCCTGAGCTTTTCAGACAGAAGAAAATTGTTTTTAGGATTCCCTGAAGGACCTGGTAGCCTTTGTGCACATACCGTATGTCTGAAATACAATCTCCCCCTCATTTATCCCCCCTCTCTTCCTGAAGAAGCAATGACATGATATTGCACATTAAGGTTCCCAGTTCCTCCGTATTACTTTCCTTGCTGAAAGATGTGGCACTGGAGCTATGTAATTATCCTGGCAGGAGTCATCACTACATTTTGTAGCTGCTGCTCTAAGAGCTAGATCGCAACACCAGGAGCAGCCCTGAGCAAGGAATCGTGTATAAAAGTTCCCATTTCCTACCCTTCTCTTAGAGTAACTCAGGGGCAGAGTGTCGAAACATGCCAGGATTTTCCCACTGTCCCTTCTAGATGTGATCTGATTCTCTGCCGCTGGCTGCGTTGAGGTGCAGACCCCTTCTGACACTCTGCCACTGACTATTTCACACCGTGTAAGCCTGGAAGTGGACTTCCTGTGAAGACTGGATCCACCTACCATCCACAAGGTTAACCTTCAAGCTTCTGCTCCTAGGCCACCCTGTTCCAAGTTCTGCACTCAGCTGACAGGGAGGAAGCATTTGGCACTTCTTTACTGAGTTTTGGTCGAACGTATATGGTTGGAGGCAGAGGATGGCCAGAGGGGAGACTGTTGGGTCCACTAGATGATGTTCTGGGCTTGAATACTGCCCTTGCTCCAGCTAAAATTAAAAATACAAGTGAGGCTTTCAAAAGCCACGGTGAAAGCTTGGGACATAAGACTTCCAGAAGGAAGCTCATGTGTTAGTTTAACTTTGCCTGTTCATCTCCCTGAGAGACTCACTGCAGCCATAGGTCTCTTGGCAATACAAGGATGCATGGATCTGTGAGCCAAAGAGGGAGAAGTGCTGCTATAGTCCTGCCCAAACACTCAGCTGTATTTAAAGCTGTTTCAAAAACGGTAACGAAGGAACAAGGCAGAATTACTGTGCCTGTACTGGGGCTTCCTTTTCCTCATTGCTGGAAATGAAGTGGAGTCAGCGCATGCTGTAATTCAGCTGGTCCCCTCTGCAACTGAGTGGTTCCTCTGAGAACCTCTACCAGAAATGCTGGCGACATTTCACTTTCTCAAGAGCAGATCATGGGAATGGAGAGGTGACTCACAGGCATCTTTCTTTTCTCTGAATTTGACAAAGCTAAGAACCTCTCCTATAGTGGGCATTCATTTCAAAAGTAAGAAGTTGAAGATCACTCAAGTTAGACCTAGTAGCAGCTCTGAACTTTTTTGTTTTTAATTTAAAAATGCATTTTTATATAGTTAATTCACCCCAGAAAACTTTGGTTCTGTTTTCTATTTCCTGATTTAATTCAGTGAATTATCTATACATGCATATGATATTTTTTGCTTGCTTATTTTGTGTGGGTGTGCAGAAACTGAAAAAGTTCTGCAGAAAGATGAAAAAGTGGTTTAAAA
>NW_010241850.1:0-9732 GCF_000690775.1 Eurypyga helias | reverse complement strand
TTCCCACAGAAATTCATGCTATTTTTGAGCAATTCTCATCTGTATGTTTTGTACATTACATTACATATATATTTATCAGCAATTATATTTTTAAATTAAATATATTTTTCCTTAAGACGGAAGTGAATCTAAATTGAAGCTTAAATATAAGTTATTAATCTCATAAACCATAGCAGTTAATAAGATGTTTTCTAGCAAAGGTGAAAATGTGAGAATCTGTTGAGTCATCTTTTCTTTTCAGGTGTCTTCTCAAACTTGAGGCAGTTTTCCTGAGGATCTGCTTGAAACCCAACAACACAATGCATCTTGGAGCAAGCAGACAGACATAGGCCTCCGGGCTCTTACATATGAAGTTAGGCTTTAGGAAGCCCTGGAAACCTGGGTCAAACCAGAACTGGAAACTATGGGACTGATCCAGAGAAGAGCATTTATTCTACTGATCAGCTGCAGATCTTCCAGTGCATCTATGCCTGCTTCCTGAAAAGTATTTTCAAATTTATCTTGATTCCAAACTAAGTTAAATAATAATTATAATAAGAATAACAAAACCTTCAGAAACTGAGTGTTTTCCTTTTTGTCTTAGTTTATTGAGATTAATTCAATGTTAGACCATTGCTTAGATCATTTAAATGCATTGCAAAGCTGGAGGAACAAAATGAAGACTCGAGCTTCTCCTTTCTTTCTAATTCACTAGCAGATGCAATGAGCATTAATATTTATCAAATAATTATGTGTTTTCTACTACCCCCATATTTAAACAAAGACTGA
Source organism: Eurypyga helias (assembly GCF_000690775.1). Taxonomy (NCBI): domain Eukaryota; kingdom Metazoa; phylum Chordata; class Aves; order Eurypygiformes; family Eurypygidae; genus Eurypyga; species Eurypyga helias. Next base: position 8,964 of record NW_010241850.1, on the reverse strand, counting down.
CTTTAGTGGACAGAGTCAATTTTTTGTGAAACAGAAAAGACATGTCAGATCATCTGCAACAACAATGAGCAGTTTAGTGGTTTAGAATTTCCAAAGATGCAATTTATTTTAGGAACATCTAATTTATCTATCCCTTTTCCTTTCAAGTTTCCTACCTGAAGGCACAGAATTAGCTAAACTCACAAAAGATATTAGTTCATGTGTACCTAAAATAAAGGCTAGAAAGAAGCAGGTTTGTTCTTTCTCTTTTGAGAGTATATGTTGTAGCATAAACATAACTTACCAAAAGGACTTGAAGTGTCCTCACAGTATATTGGTGCTCCTTGGGTTGTTTGCAAATTTAAATAATCACAAGCATTTTACAGATGTCCATGTAATATAAATGGTAATTCATAACCGGCAAACACAGAGTTTGTTCTAAATAAACAGATCAGGATTCCAGCATCAGAGAGCAAATAGATCAGAATATGTTACATTAAAAAGCAATGAAAATAGCCTACTTTGCAAGTTATGCAAAAATCTAAACCTTCTTTGACTGCTATGGCTGAAGACAAAATTTCCAGAGAAAATCAGAGATGGATAATACAGCTTGAGTAGCTGGCAGAAATTAGAATTGGTCATCACTAATCAAAAGAGTATTTGGAAGCTTTCTATAAGCAGTGATCCCAGCTTTCAGCAATGCCAAAGAAGTAATGTGGGGTGATGGAATTGGTTTGTGCTCTTGCTCTTGGCTTCGGCTGTAGCTTTCAAAATTCTTATGAGTGACCAATAGCAAAGAATCCTCACTGGCAATTTGTCATCTGTGAATGCCAGCTTAGAAACCACTACTGAAAGGAATTAAAAGATCATATGAAAGCTTTCTTGGAGGCATCTCAAAACAAAGGCAAAGAACATCCGTAGTCAATGAAAAGAGATTAAAGCAGTGTTTGGAACAGAGAAGGTGAACTATGAGCATCTGAAGGAGCATCTTGAAACAGAAATCCATTCCAGGCGGAAAGAAATAAACCCATTTAAATTAACAGAGATTTGTGGGATTATACACAGAAACTATTCAAAACTATCTGGCAAAAACAGCTAAAGCAACAAATAGTTTGACATCTGCAGACAACTGAAGTTTTCTTGGAATTATAAGGTACAGGTCTTGCCCAATGTGATACAAGAGGAGAACACAGGAAGCTTAGAAAAACCATTTGAGCAAGAAACTCATGAAAATTCACACCCCATGTGTGGGGTTTACAGCTTGGAAATATAACAGCAAGATGCTGGGGAATGACCTGGAAATTTGACATGCTGTGTCGTATTCAGGAGGAAAACCTGATGTTAAATAAAATTATCTACTGAATTTATTTAGTGTGTTCAAGTTTTCATCCTATGTTGAATCAGGCATTTTATTTTTAGTAAGGAGCTGGCAAAGCTAAGGGAGTTTTGCCCACATGCCAGCCTTATCACTTCCAACTGGTGTCTGGTCTTCTCCGTACTGAGGCCTACAGCAGCGTCCACACGGCTCTAATGCCCTCCTCGTTGCCTGTTAGGATCAATGCTGGTTTTGCTCCTGTAATTACTGTAAAAATGTGGTAATTTTAAATGGAAATATTATCTGGGAGATACTTTTAACTTCATGTTAACTTCGTATCCCAAATCAAATACTAGGAAGATGAACACTAAGGGAGGTTTCAGTGGCAGACAACCTCAGAAAGGAGTTTTGGCTAAGCATATAACACTTTAATTTGGCCCAGAGAGGGTAAGGAAGAGGAAGTGATCTATTTGAACTGGAAGAGCAATTAAAGGCGTAAAGCAAGATAAAGATACCAGGAAAATAGTTTTGAGCTGCTTCAACTGGATACACAGAGAGGGGATTTTTCTAGTATATTGGGGAAAAATATGAAACCTTGAGTAAGACTATTACACCTTCAGCTAATAAAGTAGATATTATCAATACATTAAAAGGAAAAGTGTTCAATAAATATTTTTGTTCAGTATCAGGGAAGAAGAATGATGTACTTTTAGGAGGTGAAAATAATAAAACAACTCCCAGTCCACTAGTAATTAAGAACTTTAAAATAAAACAAACTTTCTCTACAAGGAAAATATATTTTAAAAGAGCAAGCTCAGATGAATTCACTCAGGAATCCCAGGAGGTTTTGTTGAGAAAATCTTTAGCTAGCCATTAACTTTGATCCCTGGAGAAAAGCCAAAAACCTGGAAGGGAATGTAACTGATGTAAGTAGCTGTGGACCGTTAGTCTACCAGCAATCCTATGTAAAATAATGGAAAACTGATACAGTATTCAATTAAAAAACAATTAAGGCATAGGAATGTAGTCAATACTGAAGTTATTTTATGGAAAATAAATCTTTCCAAACAATTTCTTGTCTCTGATGACTTTATAATTTTGAGGAGTAATAGAAAAGATGAACTACTCTTAAATTTTTCTGAGATATTTGATTAAGTACTGTAAAATATCCTAAAAAAAAAAAAGAATTAGCACTATTTAATGTTACAAGGGCACAAGTTGAATTGATTAAGAACTGACTAATTGAATTGCCTCACTGCTGGAAGTAGCACTAGGCCTGATGTTATTCAATAACTTTGTCAGTAGGTTGCGTATAATATTACTGCTGCTAAAACTGGGACCTGAGATGTAGGATGGCAGAATTACATGTGATGGCAAAGATGGAGTAGGTAAAATACATTTTAATAAACACAAATCCAGAGTTTCATATCCTGTTGACATAACTGGAAGCCATTCTATAGAGTGTGTGGTAAGATACCTGGGAAAAAAATCTGTAAGCAAGAAATTCTGTTTCCATTTCTGACATGATGCTGAACTAAAAATAGAAGTACAATGTGATCTTTAGATTTATAAACTGGGAAGCAGTAGCTACAAGGAGGTAATTTCTAGGTTTATATATCATAGCAAAAGACTGATAAATTAAAACTGTCTATTTTGGGTCATATTTTTAGTAGGTTGTTGCAGAACTGGAGTAGATGCAGGAAATAATAAAATTCTATAGAGAAAAGGGAAAATATCTTGCAGTGAAAGAGCTTTGTAGACCTTGAGTTAGCATCTAGTTCAGACTAGAGCCTTTCTACAAAGGGTGCCCAACATCAATGGGAATGAGTGGATAGAGAGACAGGATACTAACCGGAAGGTGTAAAGAAAAAAGTACTTTGGGTATTGTGACTGGATGTAGAAGCTTGCTTTTCTTGACATTAATCCCATAAAAATCTGAAGTCCAGGCTTATGCTATGTCTCTAGTTTCTTCCCCATAGACAATGGGAAGATATTGGCACCTTTTGAAGATGACTCATCCATCTATCTGATGCCACATTTTAGGTTAGACTTGCATCATGATCTTTGTATAGTCCGTGCCCCATTGGTCACAGAGAGCCTGGGTAGCCAGATGTTTAACTTTTAGAAGGCTAAAATTAAATAGAAGGCATTTCACCTGTAGTTCTTCTCTTGTGTATGAGAAACTATGTCTAAAGCCTATGATTTATGCTGGATTTATGCCCAAACTGGTTCAATCATGGATTTGTATTAGTTGTGCATGCAGTTGTAACCCTGACTGAGAGCCTGGGCATGTTAGCTAAAGAAAAAGATGCTTTTCACATGGCTGCACAATTTTTTGACAGGTTAATGTCCAGATGATTCTGTGTTGGAGAGGAAGGAACTTTCTGTAGGCATCCATGCAGCCATATATCTAACCACGTACATTCCTCATTCCCATTCTTCAAACTCTACATATCGAGGCAAATTTTTGCAGAATTCTCAACTGCCAGGAATTAAACTATGATGCCATAAAATGCCCTTGCCATCTGTGAGTGAATAAGTCATACTGAAGTTTACTTCCCCAAAATGTGCCTGCTGGTTACTTTTGTACAGTAGCAATACACTCTGAAATTATGCCAGTTTATTTTAATTACTCCAGCTTATTATTCAGACCACTCTCTGAAGGAAGGCAATTATCTGTAGACACAAATGCAATATTGTAGTAGATGAGCCTTCTGTGATTAGAACAGTAAGAACAATATTAATCATATTATGAGATATTACAATTTCTACTTCCTTGGATCAGGAGGAAAGAGAGAGAAACAATTAAATTTATTACTGTATAAATATGTCATGTTTATTCAGCCACTAGATGGGAAATCTCTCATTTTTTAATCACCCTGCACTGAAATGCTTTATTTTCTTTCCTGAAATACAATTTTTTTTTTCTTAACACTAATCAGAAATTGTTTGGAGGCCACTTTCCTGGCAGGTATCAGAGCAACTTCATTTGAGCTACCTCAACATTAAAACTCCTATTTAATTAAATGCAATCAACTGTTATTTATGAATTTATTCTGTCAAGAATGAAACAAATTCTCCCTTTTCAGAAAAAAGTTTGGACTACCCATGAAGCAGTAGAGATGAAAAGAGAGTCAAGCCAAGCTATTGAGTGTTCCATGAATGCTTCAGACCTATTATACTACAAGAATATTTATTGATGACTCAGTGAGCTGGACAGAATTCCTGGAGAAGAGAGAGACAAAATTAAAATTTGAGATCTAAGGAAACCCCTTTGGTCTGTAGGTGCAGATGTGCTACTTAATAGATAGTTCCAGTAGGAACAGGATTGTGATTTCACCATTTCGTATGTCCAAATGTGCCAATTGTGCATTAAAAATTTATAGCATGTATTATTACTTCCATATGAGTCAAATTAATATTTCCCCTCCCCTCCTTCCTCCCTGGAGAATGAAACACATCAGATAATCTCTGTTTCTCCAGACTGATAGGAAATCATCTCTATGTATCAAGGGGTCTTTTTTCCCTCCTGAAAGTGCATCTTATATATAATGTGGTACAGAAATAAACATAGAATTAGATCTAAAAATGCAAAAGAAAATCTTATTTTTACATCTTTCCAACAAAGAAAAGAAGTTTCTTCATGTTATTACACTTAAGCACTTCATCCATCTCAGGTCATGTTACTGACATGAGTAAGCTTAGAAGACTGTTCCAAGTCTTGTTAGAAAATATACTGATTTGTGTCTAATTATTTAGGGAAAAAAAAAAAAGTTACAGCCTAGTACAATCTGGGAGTATTCCTTTCTCTGTCCATGCAGTCTGGAGTGCATGCTGGCACTGTGAAATCTGTTTGGTCTCTGAGTATGTGAGAATGCATGCAGTTGCACAGTTGAGGATTGCCATTGAAGTTTAATGGTTGGAAAAGCCATGGAAGGATCCTTCTTCAGTCAGTCAATAGAAAGGCACAAACCAGACACATATTCCCAAAGCAGATATGTGTTAGATATGTTGAATCCATTGGCTCCGCACACCAAATGATATTAAGCTCTAGAAGGAATGTGAAATTCTCACCAAAGGCTCCAAGAAGATGTGTCTTATTTATATTGTTAACTCCCAAGGGCAGAGAACGTCTGTTTTTATGCAAGATCTGATGTCGCAAAGTTTTGGATTTTGACCTGGATATGTCACTTACACCATCACAAAAATGAGTAGCATTGGTAACAGTATTTACAAGGAGTTTTGCAAACGTAATTTGTATAATACATTGCTCTGCATCTTGGGAATCTGATGCAGCACAATAAATTTGGGTTGTGCATAGATTTAAGTGTTTGCAGAATGTAGAACAAAAAGCATATGCCCCATCAACAGGATTCTTTTTATCAAATATTTGATCAAAGTTAATCAGACTGTAGGAACAATATGAGACTAAAATCCTACATGCCAGATTGCTTGAAGGGATGAATAAACTATCCAAGCAAATTTAATAACTTAATCCCCAGACTACTATGAAGATCTCAGAGGCATTTTTCAAAGGCCTTTCCAGAATGGGGAAATGGATGATAGGAGACAGCTGGTGGCAGGAGAAGCAATGGGAATGGTACTCTGTTTTACTTCTGCTTTCTGCCGACGTAAAACTATCGGTGCTGTATTGTGTATCATACTGGCACATGTGAGATCAGAACTTAACTGTTGTAGAATCATGAAGAGGATTGAAAGAACTGTTAAACAGGATGTCCCAGCAGGAGAGAATAATTCTGGTGTCTGATATTTGAGATCATTCTAGATGTTTTTGTTCTAATACCATGGATACATGATTGACTTTACAGATAATGTCTATTTCATAGAAACATAGAATCTTTTAGTTTGAAAAAGACCTTTAAGATCATTAAGTCTAACTGTTAAAACTGTTAACATAGCACTATTATCTTTGCTTTCTCTTTTTTTTTTTTTGGGGGGATGTTTGTTCTATTACTTTAGTGATGCTGAGACAAAGTATCAATTTATTCCTTTTGTTAAATGTGCTCAGGTAATCAGGTAATTAGGGGGTTACATTAGACTACTGCGAATTGTTGTAGTCTTCTGTGGTTATGATCAACCTTAGCAAAATGAAAATTGTGCTTGCAGATGAAACGACATCTAACAGAAGCCAATGAAAAGGAGAGAGAAAGTAATTTAACTGGCTAATTAAGAGCCCAATCTGTACGGTGATGGGACAATACTTAGCTCAGAACCACTTAGCCTTTCTGTTTTTGTCCACTTAAGAGTCCATTACACTATATTTGGCATAGAATTATATACTCCAGGGAATGTACTTGGCTGAAGTACCCACATTTCTTATATCTGCAAGGTACATGGCCCTCATTATACCCCTAGTGTATGTAATTATCTTGTAGCAGCTACACACTTTGGTGCATTTTATGATCTCCTTAAAATGTTATGTTTATTCTTTTCTTCTAAAGCCCCAGGCAGACAAAAAGTTAGTAACAGAATGATTAAGGTATCTTGTTACAAAGCTAGATATTTGAGTTTCAGCCCACCTAAACTTATGTGGAGAACTTCCTCCAGCTGACAATGCTTTAAATGAGAATCTGATCCTCTCTCTTAGGGAAGTGGTTAATATTGGGTCTAATGGGGTGATCTGACCTCTTTCATAGGGTCAACCCACCAAAGAAATTGGCTTGCTTCTACCATGATAGCCCAGCAGACCACTTGAGCTCCTGGAGACCTTTAACCTGGTATTATTCCAAGCAAAAGTCATCAACAAATGTATTATCCAAATTTATCTGACCCAGTGGCCGTTAAAGATATTGAAGGTGCTTTCTAATATCTTAGAGGGGAGGAGGGTTGATCAAGTGCTTACAGATTTTGGTTGCCTTCACATTAGAAAAAGAACCTGTGCCATCCTCAATTCCCTTTATTTCTGAGAGAACTGTCATTGAACTCCCTTATGAGAAGATGTTCTTTAAGCACTTTTGTCCAAAATTTTAATTTGTGTGTTGTCTCCTTTACAACCATATTTTTCTGAATAAAAGCTCAGAAGATCCTGTTGCTGTGGCTTAAATTAGTGTGTGCTTATATGCTTTGCTGGGCAATGGTATGGAATGCTCTGTCAGGCATTAAATAAATAAAATAACCACATGCCACAACACCAGAAAAATCCAGTAATTTCCATCATTCAGCTTTCCTCTACAGATAAAACCATTTTTATATGACCTTAGAACGTAAGAACAGAGTATTTGCTCAGACAAAAGATCCATCTATGACTAGTAAAAGGGAAACCTAAGAAGACATAAAATATTAGAGCAAACATTTCTCAGAATATTCTCTTGCTCCCCAAGAATGTTCAGCTTAGCTGTGTTTGATACCCCTCAGTAGATTTCAGATCTATGAAGGTATTCAATCACCTCCTAAACTCCTGTAAAAAAAGTTTAGCAGCCAGAATATTCTGTGTAAGAAGGATCACAGCTTATCTGTCCGTGGAATAAAGAACAATCTGGGTTTCATTTGTTTATTTTCAACCCAGTACCCTGACTTCATTTGACATCCTTTAGTTCTTTACTGGCAGAAATGGTGAAAATGTATTCCTATTTGCCCTCTTTAGCTGTAATTTTGCAGCCCTCTATCCCTTCTCTCCTTAATTAGCTCTGGTTTAGGCTGGCAAATAGATGTGGCTGTTCCTTATTTGGCAGCTGTTCCACAGTTTTGACCATTCTTGCATCATCTTTCTATGTCTTCATAGTGCTACTATATTCTTTTAGAGATGGCAGACCAAGCCTTCCTATTTCCAAATCTCAAAAAATTGAGATTTTTTAAATGTCATCATGATACTATGTTCTGTTCTTTATTCATTTGCTGGTATTTGCTTTTTGATCACTACTGAGAACTGAGGTGATATTTTCATCATTATCTGTTACAACATCAAGATCTCAGTTCTGAGTAGTAACAGTCAGCTCAGAGACACCTTTGTATATGTAAAGGTAAGATTCAGGCCCCTAAGTGTCTCCCTTTACATTTGTTTACACTGAATTACATCTGCATGTTATTACTTAATCATCCATTCTCATTAGATCTTTCTCCATTTTTCACCATCTGCCCTCATCTTTCCTATCCCTGAAAATTTCTGAATGACCAGCAAATCTTTATCACCTCATGGATGCCTCTCTTTCCCAAATCATCAGTGTGTGTATTTAACACAACAGACCTCTGCAAAACGCTACCAGTGACATCCTTTCCTTTGCACCCTGTGCTAGTGCGATATTCAGTTTCCCTTTTTATCTCAGGACACAAGCATCAGAACAACACAAGAACACTTTATAAAACACAGGATCTCAGGCAAATCACCACTTCCTGACAAGGAGGTTGAAACATAACAAGGTTGTATTCATTTTAAATTTACCTTTGGATTTTTTTTTTCTTATTTTGCCTTACTCTCAAAGCTAATTCTTATTTCCTTCAGCTGTAAATCTATCATGACTTGTGTTCAATTTAAGGTTTTTTCTCTGCTCAATTGAGAAACCAGAAAACTTCAACCATTCACAGCAGAGTTTTTCAAATTCAGTGCTTGTACCACACTAAATTCAGAGGTTTCACAGTGAATTGCATGGCGTTATTCCAGTTCTTGGGTTTTTTTCTTGCCCTCTGTATGTATTGATTTGTGTTGTATGGTG
>NW_010241849.1:6100-36304 GCF_000690775.1 Eurypyga helias | reverse complement strand
TAGTTTAGATTTAATTAGTAAATAGCTATCTCAATTTTTGAGCTTCCTTATTTTTTTTTCCTCTAATTCTTCCCCTCACTGGAGGAGGGGAGGGGGATTTGTGAGGCTTCATGGTATTTGGCTAGGTAGAGTCAAACCATGACCGTGGTGGAGTCTCCTTCTCTGAAGACTTTCAAAAGCTGCCTTGACTTGCTCCTGTGTGATCTACTCTAGCTGATCCTGCTTTGTCAGGGGGGTTGGACTAGATGATCTCTAGAGGTCCCTTTCAACCCCTACCATTCTGTGAATCTGTGAACTAGGTGAGTGCTTATCTGCTGGCTAGGGGAAACAACATTTTTTAGGGTTTGGGATTATTTAATACAGATTTGTGTGTATGAGTCAATGTGCGATTCTGTGTACATTTACATAACTGCATAACTATAAATCAGCAAACATTATATCCACCAAATTGAAGGACTTTGTATTAACTGTTATCCAATTTAATAAGTGATTAAATTTAACAGGTCTCCACAAAGTATTTTCTGAAGTGCAAAAAAGTGATTTAATTTCCTTATCCTTGTTCATTGATTTTCACATTTGTTTATTATAAAGTTCCATTTTATTTACATGAAGTACACTTGACTTAAATGATCAGACTGAAAATTAATCTTGTGAGTAATCCCGTTGCAGTGTCTGTTACATGGAACTATGGTTACATAATAATTTCCTGTACAACATGTATTAAACATATGCCAGTATAATTTAACGCAATCAAAATACTACAGATGTATTCATCTCTATTCTGATTTGAGCTGGGATAGAGTTAGTTTTCCTTCTAGAAGCTAGTATAATGCTGTGGTTTGGGTAAGAATAATGTCATAATATACTGATATTTTGGTTGTTCCTAACTGATGCTTATACTAAGTCAGGGACTTTTAAGCTTCCCATGCTGTGTCAGTGAAAAGGTGGACAAGACCCTGTCTTCAAAATAAATTTTCCATTTTATCATGTTGAAATTTTTATTTTCTGACATACATACAAAATAAAATTGCATGGAATCTATAACACTACTAGTCTGAAGAAAATGAGATTAAGAAAGAGTTCAAAAGTTTTGCCTTTCAGGAAAACAAAGAAGAAAAGTTAATGTCAGTCTTTCCTTATTATGGGATGCACTGATAGGTTTAAGGAACTCTATTTCAAATAGAAATTCCACTTTCACTTTATAAAATTATCAAAAGTTAGAGATAGCACCAACAGAATCACTTTTCTAATGATACTGTGTTACCTATTAAATAGCTTTTTGCATTGTATTATTATTATTAATAATAATAATAGTAATTTTTGTTGTTGTTGTTATGATGTTCCTCGATGGTCTCTACTGGGACCAATGTAATATTTTCATCAATGGCATAGAGTGTGGGTTTGAGTGCACCATCAGCCAGTTTGCAGAAGAATGGTGTGGTTGATGCATTTGAGGAAAAGGATGTCACCCAGAGGGACCTTGACAAACTTGAAGAGTGGGCTGATATGAATCTCATGAAGTTCAACAAGGCCAAGTGCAAGGTGCTGCACCTGGGGTGGGATAAACCCTGATATGAATACAAACTTGGGAATTAATGGATTCAGAGCAGCCTTGTGTGGCAAGACTTGCAGATACTGTTGGACAAAGAATTGAACATGGCCCAACAATGAAGGCATGAAGCCCAGGAGGCCAAGGATATACTGCATAAAAAGAAGTGTGGCCAGCAGGTTGAGGGAGGTGATTCTTTCCCATTACTCCCTAGCCATAAGACCCCACCTGCAGTACTACATGTACCTCTGGACTTCCCAGCACAAGAAAGACATGGTCCTGTAGAGCAGGCCCAGAGGAGGATGAAAAAACAATTAGGGGTCTTGATAACCTCCACTATGAAGAAAGATTGAGAGACAGGATTGTTCAGCCTGGAGAAGAGAAGAGTCTCAGGACACCTTGTTCCAGCCTTTCAAAGTATAACAACCCAAAATTTTGTAGCTTTAAAAATATAGTTCAACCTCTGACATATAGAGATAAATCATTTTTTTAATTACTAACTTGACCACATATAGGTCTCTGTCTTAACAAGCTTAATGACTGGAAGGCTCAGAAATTCTATTTTTAGTATGGAAAAAATAATTCTAGACTGGATTACACTGCTTGATAGATGCGATGCAAATTTAAAAAGTGGCTAAGTCATAAAAATCAGTAGGATTTTTTTAACATCCTAAAATGTTTTATTCTTTTTTCACTTGGCAAGGTTTCTTGATAAAATAATGATAAAACCATTTTCATTGATCAAACCACTTATTTCAAGGACCTCAGATGTCAATAAATCTATAAAATCAAGAGTCAGTGTCCTCTGTAAGTATTATATATTTGCCCTTGTTTTAAGACTGGACTAAAAGTATTGCCTGAGAACATGTTTATCTGTGAATGCTATCTTAAAGCATCTCAACTTTTATTACTAGTTGAATCTTAAAGAGCAAAGTTTAAATATGTCTGAACTAATCTGGATATTATCTAAATTAATTAAAACAACCAGGAATACTTGTGCAATTCTTTTTGAGGGACAAGAAAGGGAGAAGAAAGTAAAAAAAAAAAAAAAACAAACAAAAAACACAAGAAGGAAGAAAGAAGCATTCTTCTATCAGGAAAATTGAGAAATTCAGTTACAAGCTTACTTGGAACTGTTCCAAGAACACTGAGGCAAATACAATGAGTAACATAAGCTAAACTTCTTCAAGATTTAGAAATCCCCATTCAGCTCTCTAGCATTGTGTCTAAATAGTATGGGCATTTACTTAGAACAACTCATTATGTTACTGAAGTGGTTCAAATTATATAAAAATAGAGACATACTTTATGGTAATTATAACTCAAAAATAAAATAAATAACTGATCCGTAGTAAATAAATCCCAGCCATCTTGTTTACTACTACTACATCCTGCAGAAAGTGTTGTCAGATCTGTTAAACATGTTGACTTAGTAGAACATGAATGCATACATACACCTATATGTTCTTGAAAGCTTCAACTCTTCATCTGCTGCTTGTAAGAAATGTCTTAGAAAAGGAGTGTAATTTCCTAAGTCTGATAAGGATTCAGTTTGGAACAAAATCCAAACAGTAGAAGGCAAAAATGAGAGTTTGTTCTGATTACATACACAGTGAGATATATGAAAGAGCCAAATAACTGCATCAACTTTTCACTGATAGAAAAGTTCTTTGAGCAAACATATTTTTCTTCTATGTAGACCGACTATAGCCCAGACTGAAAAAAAGAATGTTAGCTATAGCCACAGATGGTTGCACAGGAAGCGATCAAAATAAAACCACTGTATCTTGTCACTGCAAAGGTAAAAGGGTGGATGAAAACCAAATAGAAAATCCTGTTCTAAAGAACATCAGCACAGATGACTACATCAGGCAAGGTGAGCCTGGGACTGGCATATGAATCTTTCTTCTCAAAAGTTGCAATGCAGGACAACTGAGGAAACCAAAAAGCAGAAAATAAATTACCAAATTTCCAGTTTATTTCTGTGATAGTAGTACTTTGTGCAATAGATGTGCAGTAGACTTTAAGTAGCCTGCCTAGATTTCTATAAAGAAATGTAAGAAGAGGCAAGAAAGGCAAAAGTACAGGAGGTAGGGAACACTGATCATAGCTTAGGTAGAAGGATAATCCACCGGAGACGCATTTTGCAAACCTTATTTATATTGAACAGCTACACTCATTAAGGTTGGCAAAATCTGACCAGAAAATGTTAACAGGGTGATGCATCCAAGCCCATTAATTTATAGACACAGCTGGAAGCCGAAGTTGTTTCATTGTTTTCATGTAACTGCAAAGCCCATGTTTACAAAAGACAAGTATTATCAAGGATTTTTTGATCACTAACTCCATGCTCCCCTTTCAGGAGATCATATTCCATGATAACACCATTCCCTAAATTTATGCTTGCCAGGGAAATTTAGAAAAAAAACAGGGTAATGTTCCCCATAGATTAGAAGATGAGATTTGGGGAGCTAGGAAGGCAGTACAGGTAACTTAAGTGCAGCAATGATGAGTGCAAGAAAATGAATGATAATTTTAAAATAACCAAGCTTCTAGATTAAATTTTTTAAAAAGGTTTTTTAAGAAAATATGAACATTTTCTGAATAATTAAGAATTAATGAAGACCAGGTAAAAATAGCCATTGTTAAAAGTAGATAAGAAAATATTTGGAAAATTTTAGCACATATGAGTCAGCAGGTTAGTATGATATGAAACCCATTGTGTTAAGGGAATTAGTTAATGAACTTGCCAAACTCCTTGCAATTTTATAGTAGGATTTAAGGAACTACAAGAAAATACTAAAGCATTTTAGTAAAAAAGTGCAGTAGCAGTGAAATCTCTAATTAGACTTTAGTTCAGTATCCTAGAGGAAATATAGGTTTCTCTGCCTGTACAATTTAAATCTCAATTAGAGTCAGAAGTAAAGTATGTTGAAGTTAATGAGATGGTGGAAATATTTTTATTTAATTATTTTGTATATCAAGCCCACCTTGCAAAATAATGTTATATTTTTAAAAAAGAGACAGAGATTACTATGGCTAGAGTCGCTCTTCCTCAGTTGTTGTCTGACTCCCAAAACAAAACAGAAGACTGTGCAGAAATCCAGCAACTCTTTAGTTATCCTCTGGCGGGTGCAGAACAAACACAGAGAAAAAGCCCAGTCATATGTTTACTAAGATTAATAGTAAAATTTCAGTTAGAGGCAAGAACAGGATGACATTTTTAAAACTCATTCATAATGAAGATTAATATAGAAGATGGAGTTATGAGTTTCTTCTATATTAAACTATGTGTAGAATTCTATTGATTTTCTTTCTCTGAGGAAATTTAACTGAAATGACTTCAATTAGTTGGATTTCCCCAAGCCTCAGGTTCTTCATGACTTCCAAGATTTGTATCTGCAATTCCAGAAATGAAAAGATGTAAAAGTTAGGAGAAATATGAATGAATGAATTGTGTGTTCATCAGCCATATTAAAGGATATACAAAATTACTCCTACTGATGATGAGGTGGTTCTGACTCTCATACATTTTAATCCCCTTCCCAAATGCTTTTTTATTAACAGAAAAGTCTAGACCCATTAATTTGTTTAGAATAGGGTGGTCATTAATTGTTTATGTGGAAATATTGGAGTGGCAGGTGTGGAAGATGCTTTTCAGTTATAATAGAACAAAATTACTAGGGTAAAAGCATTTAAAATAGCAGTGAAATAAAACATGAAAAAAATGAAGGAGGGATAGATAAAACCAACAGAAATGTAGACCTGGAAGACTGGAAATCATTGGATGGCAAAGTCATAATTTGGGAATAACAGCTTGAAGGATGTGTCTTAGAGCAGGAAAACAAGACAAGATCTGAAAAAAAGAATAAAACTAAAACACTCCATAAAATATGTAACTTATTATAAATTATTATTTCTGCTAAGGAACAGTGGTGTTTTGGTTTGGGTTTTGGGTTTTTTTTTTTTTCAAATTTCTTCAGAAATGCATGCATGTTTTATTAATAAGTCCCTTTTAAAAAGGATGTTTGAGATTTTTTCCTATTGCTATTACAGTAAGACGGAGTGAGAAATCCATTGCTTCATTTTCAGAAGTATTAGTCTGTATCCTCAGAGTACTACTTTCCCTTCAGAACAGTATATAAAGAAATTTCCTTTAGTCTCTCAAATGTCAAGCTGATTTCACCCTATAGACCTCTCAGTAGAAAAAAACAATTTAAAACCATGCACCAGTTCTTCATCTGAGAAATGGAGATAATGTTTTCCCATTCAAAGCATTCCTTTTTTTTGTTTTGTTTTGTTTTCCCCCCTCACAACACACACATACACACACACACACACACACAGAGTCTTCAGCTTTGGGGAGGAAAGGATTGTCTCTTATCATTACAGGTATGTGAACTAAGGAGTTTTGACTTTTCTAACAATTATTTACAGTAAGCAAAAACATTTTACTTTGGATAGTAAAAAATACTTTCACTCAGACATCTTCAGTCTTCTAAAAAAAGGATAAATAGAAGCAAAATGAAAACTATCAAACATTTTGTCAGGAATATAAAAATAAAACACTGAATTGAAATAATCTTTACTGAAGCTGTTTGATGAATCATGCACCAAAATTTTCCATGGCTGCCGTAAATGAAACATTTTTAAGTAAAGCCATTTAGACGTCATGATATATAATTTTTAATCATTAATGACTTCAGTTGTTTAAGTATCTAGGCTGAAAATTATCTAGAAACTATAAGTCCCTATTGCATTTACTTGAAAATACAGCAAAATGCTTTTAAAGAAAATAGAGGTATATCTAAAACCACTGATACTTTTAGTGTTTATAGATCCATGAATATACACAGTTTTAATCCTGAATGAGATTTCAAAATGCAGCTTAAATCCAGTGGAAAACATTGAAATTGTGATCAGTCAACACAGGAGAGGATGGCTCTGGCAGGTGAAAGGGTCATTTTCCCACACTAAGAAAAATTTCAAAGGAAGGATTTTAATTACTATATGTACTCTGACTGTTCAGGGTCACAATGCAGTGGGTATCAGCAGAGCAAAGAAGAAATCCCCAGGCATCAAAAAATACCGCAGAAAGTTACGTTAGAAATAAATGCCAATGCATTTAAAATGCTTTAGGATCTGTGATTTTTCTGTTTTAGTAAATAAATCATAAAAAAAAGATTTCCTTGCCTTTTTCTGGAAAAATAAGCTGGACAGAAACAGAAGATGAATTTTTTTGCTGTCTGCTTAGATACTGCTTCTCAATCTTATAGTCAAAATGTACAAGACAAATCAAAGGGTAGTAGCTAAACATAAGAAGAGAATCAGGTGGGGTTTTGGGCAGCAGAAGCAATAACAATGTTGAGAGTTTAAAAGTTCAGCTATTATAACATTTTCCTGTGATTTTAAATGACTACATGCAAGAGGTTTAGTTTGGTGTCCTGATTTAAAGTTTGATCCAGAAGTCACAGTGTGCTACTTTCTTGTGTGCTGCATAGCTCGAAAAAGAAAGAAGCATATATAATAGTACATATCTGTCAATAGACAGAGTGGTGTTTGTTTGGGGGTTTTTTGCTAACAAAGAAGTATCAATAGCAGAATTCCTTTAAGAGAAAATGAACAGTAACAAACAATATTTAGACATGTTCAGCATCCCCCAGAAAACTAATTTTCACTTTATTTCACTTCAGATTCATAGAAGTAATGCTTATTCATTTAATGCTTATTAAATGAATATTGATACGATTCCTAGGGACATGGTTTAGTGGTAGACATGGCAATGCTGGGTTAACAGTTAGACAATTATCTTAAAGGTCTTTTTCAACTTAAATATTCATATGATTCTATGGTTCTATAAACCAATTACATTGGAATCATAGAATAACATATTCATAGAACGGTTTGGGTTGGAAGGGACCTTAAAGATCATCTAGTTCCAACCCCTCTGCCGTGGGCAGGGACACTTTGCACTAGACTAGGTTGCTCAAAGCCTCATCCAGCCTGACCTTGAAGACGACCAGGGATGGGGCATCCATGATGTATAAGGTTAGAGAAACTTGGCAGGAACAGGTAGTTTGTGACGTGAAAATAACCTGTTGTGGGTTTTTTCAAGTTGTTAAATGGAAAAGCAAATAGGTGTCTTCTAGTTTCACCATGACCTTGGACTGCAGTCCCCTTGTAGGGCCCCTGCAGATACTGGAAAGCTGCAATGAGGTCTCCTCGGAGCCTCCTCTTCTCCAGGCTGAACAAGCCCAATTCTTGCAGCCTTTCATCATAGCAGAGGTGCTCCAGCCCTCTGATCACCTTCGTGGCCTCCTCTGGACTCATTCCAACTGGTCTATATCCTTCTGACTTTGTGAGTTCCACAGCTGGATGCAGCACTCCAGGTGGGGTCTCACCAGAGCAGAGTAGAGGGGCAGAATCACCTCCCTCGACCTGCTGGCCACACTTCTCCTGATACAGCCCAGGATACGGTTGGCCTTCTGGGCTGCCAGCGCACACTGCCGGCTCATGTTCAGCTTTTCATCCACCAGTACCCCCAAGTCCTTCTCCTCAGGGCTGCTCTCTATCCACTCTCCAAAATGGATAAAAATCACTTTCAATCCATCTCCAAAATGAATATATGTGTATGCTTTATAACTCATATTCACAAATATACATAACAACAACAACAACAAAAATACAGCTCTGTTACATGATAGTAAACGATAATCTATGCTTGATTGACATTAACTTTTAACAGGGAGATATTGGCTTGGGAGTTGGAAGCACACCTATCATATCTCTTACTAAATATTCAGGGTTTTGGTATGCTAATTACTCACTAAAAAAATCCATCTGCAATTAGATAATCTTAATTGCCCTAGAAAATACATTTAATATTACAAAAATTATATGTCCTGAGACCTGCCAAGTAACTGTAACTCCTACAGAAACTATTATGTTTAGGGTGTTTGGCTGGTTTTGTTTGTAGCTTGATAAAGCAAGAATGTACTGAAAAAATCAAAACATAAAAAGCATCTCTAGAAGAACCTACGCAATAAGACTCCCTGCAGCTTGACAGCTTGTAATGCAAAAGATTGATAAATTTTCATTCCAATACAGGCTATAAAAATAAAAAAAAAAAAAGACAGAAAATATTATTTTCAAGCATTTTATAAGTTAAGAATTAATTTCTAAGTTACTCAAAAATATTTGTTAACATGAAAATGTAAATTCACCATTTTAAAATCAAAATACAATTTCACTGGTATTTTTAAATGAAACCACAGTGCAAAAATATTAATTATATTACTGAATTTATCTTCATTCTTATGATCCCCTTTGAGTAAAATAATTGCAGATTCTAAAGGTTAAATAAGTAAAGGCTGATTCTGTATTATGTAAAAATTGGTTTTAAAGGACGGCTTATGAGAACTACAGAAGATGACTAATGTCAAGCAATAATTCTGTCCCTGAAAGAAAATTACTTGTAGGAACCTCACACTAAAATTTCCAAAAAGTGACACACACTTTTTTTCAGAAAGACCATAATTATTTAACTGTTTTAAAAGCTTGATTATTTAATAGAAAGTAACTAGTCCTTGTTACTGATTTAATTAAAAAAGCATTTAGAATATAAAAAAGCTGCTGTTGGGTTTTTCTGGTGTGTTGGTTTTGGTTTTTTGGTTTTTGGGTTTTTTTTCCCCCCCCTTCTTTTTCTGGTAAACTCCAATGGTTTTTGCTCCCTCTACTGGTAGTGAAAGAGCAATTCTTTATAACAAGAACTGGCTGCTGAGGAGAACAAGGTCACACAAAATAATGAAAGACATTTGTAGTACCTTGACTTTTGGACAAAGTGCAGGTGCAACAGAGTAAACTCAAAGCACAGAAAAAACTTCACTGGTTAAGGAACCAAAATATTAGCCTGGGGAGAAATATGATATCTTTCCAAATCATCTAAGATGAGAATTAAAAAAAGTCTTTACTTAAAACCAGGGAATTACAAATCCCTTTCAGGTCACCTGGTGACATAGAAACCTCTTCTCCTGGCATACACATTTTGTGCAATACCATTTTGTTCCTGCTTATTAAAGTTAAATGTATAAATACTGACGATGAACAATGAGATAAATTTTAACAAAACATGATATACAAAAATGTTTATTAAAGACTGAAGAATATCTCTGGATTCTCCTTTTACTTTACTAAAAATAAATAATTTAAGAACGAATTCTCTCATACTTTCTTGAAACAGTAAAAAAAAAAAAGGAAAAGAAGTAGTACAATCAGTTCTAATGACATATAATGATACCAGCTCAGAACTTGATAGTTTAGGTCCCACATCCCTTACTAACATTACAGTGCCAGAAATCAAACCAAATTAACCCTAATCATTGGTAGATCATAAAAGCAAGAGGAGAGAAAAGGGAAGAAAAAATATGAACTAATTGTAGTGCATTTTGACTGTCCAGACATATTTCAAAAATACAGGAAACAGTGTCACTGTGAAAACTACAGGTAATCCTGAATCTACTTCTTGCTGGCAATTTAGAATCGATTCATTCATGAATCTGAAAGTACTGCTACAAATGACTGATATAAGATTTGTATTTTACTCCTGGATGTGTGAACAGCAAAGAAACTGGGACACCTAGAAGACAGTTACAGAATTAAATAATTGGTTCCCATTCTGCTGAAAAACACCAAAAAAAAATCACAAATTACCCAAACCAGTGATATTGCTTACAGTTGTGGAACAGCAGCTATTCTCAAGCTATATTCAAGTACAAAGGTCAGAAGCAAGCTATTTACACGAGATACCTTACTCTGGAACTACATTTGCTATTGCATTACAATTCTGGAAGCCCTAGGCTTTGCTCTACAAAAGATCAGATGAGACCGTAACAATGATATCTCTAGATTTAAAACATAAATATGAATCTTTATCTTACATGTAAGTCCCATAGACAAAGGACTCACAGTGTTTTCTTCTGTCATCACACTATTTTCAGGCCAAACCCTGATTTATGTTATAGGTTTTGAATTTCAAAAATTACAATCAACAAAGCTCAGAAGTTTACATAATACATGTTCCAAAACTCAGTCTTGATTTTTCCTTAATTCTATCACTTCCTATTTTTCGTCCATAACAATTTTAATATCATATTGCAGGCTAAGAGAGGCTAATGGAATACCACGTAATGAAAATATTTTTTTCTGTGTGTAGAGAGGATAACACTTTTGCTTCTGAATTATAGAATCATAGAATCATTTAGCTGGAAGGAACATTAAAGATCATCTAATTTCAACCTGTCTGCCATGGGCAGGGGTACCTTCCACTAGATAGGGACAGGGCATCCACAACTTCAGGTATCTCAGCATGTTATGAAGATACTGTAAATCTGTCATGTACATTTTAATTTGCTCTGGTTATTTCACAATCAAAAACTGGGAACAACTGTATCTTCCACTATGTAGAAATCAAACGTGTTAAATAAGCAAGCAATCCATGGCATTCAGAGCTTCGTGTGGATTTTATGCTCTAGGTATCAAAATTGCTATAAAGCTGTTTTTGCAATGTTAGGTAAACTTGAAACAATATTACAAGCGACTATTGCTCTCCCTTTTTGTATTTTGTGGATCATGCATTAACTCTGCTGAAATGCAGTCCAAAAGCTTGTTTGCTCAAAATGATCAGAAAATGGCACAAATGGCACATTTTTCAGATAAAAGCCTAGTAAGTATGCACAAAAGCCTATGAAATATCTAAGGACAGATCACTGTTCCAATTTCTCACCAAAAATAATCATGTGAAAGAAAAAAAGACCGTAGCAATATTGAAAACTTCATAAACAGTCTACATTATGATATTCTGAACAATATGGAAAACTTTCAGACACCACATGTTCGAAAAGATACCTACACCTATGAATCATAGTGAAAGATATATACTTTAGCACATATCTACAGACATATTACCCTTGGTACTCTATTTAGAGAGTTTAAAACCTCACAGCACTCTAAATCAAAGCAATTCAGTCTCTAAATCTAAGAAGCATCACCACCAACAGCTTAAAAATTGTTTTGCAGTTGAAACTGAAAGACAGATGTACTCTATTTCTGCTGTGTTCTTCTTCAGTAAGAAGTTCTTCTTTATAGACAGAGCTAATGTTACATAAGGATAAAAAAAAACCCCAATCAGCTCTTCCTCTCTGAAAGGCTGCTTTTAACCCTTTTTTGTGAGGAGCTGTGTAACAATTTACTATGAACTCTATAGAGAACATAGATTCTAGAAATGGCAATTGCCCTCTAACCAGCTGTCTCTCTTGGTGAATAAATACTCTTTAGTAATCTATACTCTGCAGTAATACATACGCTCTTAAGAGCTTTTCCTGGAACAGCACCTATCATCATCTAAGAACTGCAACAGATATGAATGACAGTAACAAACGTTCACAGAGATGCCTTTGATTGCTGTGTTTGCAACTTTTCCCTACCCTTGTTCTCTGATTAACTCAGTTTTCAGGACTAGTGAGAAAAGGGGTCATGCTAGCACAAAGCATGTGAGTTATGCACACAGTTTTTGATTGTGTTAAACAGGTCTTTAATGTTCTTGTGGGGGGAAGGTTTCTGCTATGAGTACAACACTTAGAGGAAAATTTTTTTGTTCACTTCTCTTCCTTTATTATTTAAATTACCTTCTAGTTATTTTATGTTCTCCATAAGGCTTTGTAGATGCATTTTGTTTCATTTAATTTTGTTCTTCTCTCCTAAATATGAAATTTCAACTCATCCTTTATTATATTTACAGCCAGCCCAATCCACTATAGTTCTATGCATAGATTTCCATTTATTTCATATAGAGATCGAATATAGACTATAACTATTAACATGCAGTAATGAAGCCTAGAACTTTTGTGATACTTAGCTAAAATTCTATTTATAATCTAATAGCAGAACAAACTTGATACAGGAATTAAGCTTATAGTCAGCTCAAGCAGATAAACTGGTGAACTGCTGGGCTAATTTTTTGCTTAATCATTAAATAGCATTAGTCCAATGATTTGTTTACTGGCACTTTAATAAACTACATTGAATAAAAATGTGTGATCTGCCATAGATTCAATTCACTGTGACTACTGCTCAATATCTTCTATAGATGTTATAAGATTTTATGCTTACACAATTAATCTACTTCATTAGTTACTTGCAAAGCTTTAGCATAAATAGAGTTCAGGGGATGTGGTTCCCTTCAGATCATTACATGCATTAGCTCCTCTCTGAAACAGGTTTCTGTATTTGTAAGTATTAAAGTCCTTTCTCAGTTACTGGCATTTGTAACCCACTTAAAATTCCATCAATGAAATGTATTTATGTATAAAATTTGAGTAGAATAGCAGCTTTTGAAAAAAGCACGTGTTTGGAAGATTCTTAGAATAATAAAGCTATTTTGACAAGTTCCTGAATAGATATACTTACACTTGGTGAAGATAATTATTATAGACATAGAGTGTTGATATAGTTTGTGTTCCTATCGAAAAAACAGCAATAAGCATGATAAGTTTCTGTTAAGTCCAACAAAGGGATATAAGGATGATTAAGGCCCTGGAATATCTCGGTTTTAAAGAAAGGCTGAGAAAGGTGGGACTGTTCAGCCTATAAAAAAATCTCAGGCAGGATCCTATTAATGTATACAAATATCTGAAAATAAGGTGCAAACTAGATGAAGCCAGGTTCTTTTCAGTGGTTCTTAGTGACAGGGCATAAACTGAAACACAGGAGGTTGCATCTGAACATAAAGAACAAATTCTTTTACTGTCACAGTGACTTAGCACTGGCACATGCTGCCCAAGGAAGTCAAGTCACCACCCTTGGAGATCTTAAAAATTCATTTGCACATCATCCTGGGCAACTTCCTCTAGGTGAACCTACTGGGGATGTTGGACCAGATGCCTCCAAATGTCTCTTCCAATCTCAAGCATTCTGTAATTCTCTGAACAAAGCATACAGTCTAGTCTCAATCTGAGTTTAAAAATGCTTACACCTATGAAAATTATTTTGTCTGAAATTAAAATTTATCCAGAAAAAAACATTGTAGCCTTAGAATAATTTATTCTTACTGTTTTGTACAAAAAATGAGATTGTGGAATTTTATGTTTTCTCCTGGCTTAGAGGTTGGAGTGGCACAAAGAGGAGCACTGAGTGGATGGTTAAGAGTTCTTTTCAAAAGAACCAAGGGGACCTGATGAACAGCAAGCTAGATCTGAGTTAGGAATGATCTGGGCAGCAAGGAAAGATGCAGTATGTTTACCTGTATCAGCAGGGACATACCCACTAGATTAAGAGAATCAATCTACTGATTGCTTATACCTCTTCATTCAGCATTCCTCAGTCAATATCTGGAATACATCCAGCTTGAGGCTCCCAGGAAAGATGCTGATAGTCCTGAAGAAAGTCCGTCACAGAGTCAGGATCATGGTCAGGGTCTGGAGCACATCCCACATGAGAAGAAGTGAAGAAAACTGAGCTTGTTTAACATTGACATTTTCTGGTGGATGTGGTAGAACTCATAGCAGCTTCCAATACTTCCGAGGAAATTAGTGAAAATACAGTAGCAGCCTCTTTAAGGAGATACACAGAGAGAACAGACAATGGTCATAAGGAGAGGTTCTAACCCAATATTAAAAAATCTATATTTTCACAATGAAAACGGTTGAACAATGGAAGAGGTTGCCTAGAGGGTTTGGGAGATTTCCAATACTTAAAAGCATAAAGCTTGGAGCCACATGGACATAATTAATAGTTGATGCTGCTTTCAGCAGAAGGTTGGACTAGAGATCTGCTGCGGTCCTTTTCAACCTGTAGTATTTTATGTAATCAGTGGTCTTTGGAATAAAGACAATTTAGATTAGGATGCATTACATATGACGAATGAGACTACAGCAT
Source organism: Eurypyga helias (assembly GCF_000690775.1). Lineage (NCBI taxonomy): Eukaryota > Metazoa > Chordata > Aves > Eurypygiformes > Eurypygidae > Eurypyga > Eurypyga helias. The sequence continues at coordinate 21,825 of NW_010241849.1, read as the reverse complement.
GTACTGAAATGAGAGATGGAATTATTTTTAATTTACCACTCTGTGATAGCAAAGTTGGATGAATGATGCAACATCTTCTTCAATGACAATATCATTACTGAATCCGTTATTATTCTAGTAGTTAATAAAGAATTAATATCTGCTCTTAGAATACAACGGTTCAGCTACTTTCAACTATGAATTAGAATAACTTCAGAAAAAATTTACCCCACCCCCCAGCATCTGTTGACTGCTGGGGATTTGTTGGTTTTTTTTTTTCTCCTTTTGTCTTTATTTTTTTCTTTAAGTATATCTAACTACAGCAGAACTTTTAAGATCTTTTACAGATAACTTTTTTGGCTGACACTGAAAAATACATAATTTTAGTTTGTTGCAAAAGCAATTTCCAGCTTTGGGAAGATATGACTCTAATGGTATGAATTTTCAAACTACAGAATACGAAATGAAAACAGTCACCAAGAGATTATTTCAGTTCTGAGGGTAAAATAGGCCTTCTGGTTAAATATCCCAGCAAAGATTTTTCAAATAGAGATTGCTCTGTCTTTCTACTACTATTCCATATACAAATAGTATGATAACCACAATCACCCACTTTATACATGTGTTTCTCTTTCAGTGGGTCCTCTATAGAGGACAGCATGGTGTCTAATGACTCTTGAACAAATATACAGTTTGAATAATAAAGTTGAATTTGGACTATTCTAGAAAGAAATTACAGTGGAGGATTTCTGAGACGCAGTAAAAGGTCAATACATTAGATAAAAACTCCAGAGATTACTCTTTGGGGAGTAGGTTTCCTTAGGTGGCATCCCAACCTAAGGGGACAGTCCCTGACTACAAACCCGCTACTCCAAGGAAGACCAACTCAAAATGACACTCTGTCCAACCTTCATTTATGCCCTATTCGAATATGAGCTGAGCTGGTCATATATGATCACATAGCCCCCCATTAACACAAAACCCCAACTTCCTTACTTTCAACTCAAATGTTGGACCATGACTGCATGGGTGTGACAAGAGTTGTGGTGGGAAGATCTGGTAGGTTTTTGTTGGGTGCTTGTCTTGGCCATTGTCTGGACAAGTGTATCTGCCACAACACTTCATAGATTTTTAGTGCTGGAATCCGCCTTTTTAGACTTCTGCCTTGTACAAAAGGTTAAAAATTTTCTTAAAGAATATATTTGTCCAAATAAAACTATGTTGGGGGAATATTCTGGTTTGAGCAAGTTTCTTTGGATAGATATTTCTCAGTTGCAGGATTAAACTTATAGAAGTAAAGTACAAATATAAAAAGTGAGTAAATTTAAAATATTCACACTTAGAGATGTCCCTTTTTCTTGCTCTGGTTCTTTTCCAGATGGAAAGAAAAGAGAAAAAAAGAAAAGGTTTTTCCTCAAGAAAGATCTTAAAATCTCCAAAATTTCAAAGTCTTTCTCTTAAACTTCTTACAGAGAAACATAAGCATTATACTGGTAGAGTGAAAGCAAAATTATGGTAATTTATATTCATTATAGAAATAGTGCTAAGAAGAAGCAATTCAAGGAATTTACTTCCCACAATTTTTACAATAGGTAGATTGATCTAAACTGTCATTTGCAGTCAAAATACTAAACCCAAGATCTAATAGCTGATTAAAGGACAGATAGGATAAGAAAGAAGATTTGAAATTTAAGAAAAAAAAATTGAAAATCCATACAAAATTAAGAAAAGAGTGGGAATGTGAGTATATATAAAACCCCAGAAGGTATTTTATGAAGAGGAGAGTTTTCTCTCTGAGTCTCAATATCTTAGCTAGGATAGTGTAGAGAAGGAAGACTAAAGAATCCTCTCTTAGACAGCATATCTTCTGCTGGTTTTCATATTTCTGCACCTGCATCTACACATCTTATGTCCAATCCCAACAAAACAAGTTTCTCCCAAGAAGCATTAGGAAGAAGCAGAAGAGCTTCTCATATTTTATCTCATAGCATGCTATGGCTTTGTAAAATATTTGTAGAGAATTTATTTATTTCCTAAAAACCTACTAACATGGATAATCCAGATGATCTTAATCCTAGTTAAGACAGAGGTTTATGAATGTTTGCAATTATCAGACTGCTCATTTATTTTCAGTACAAAGAAAAGCTGTAAAAGTACTCTCAGTACCAAATCAATTAAAGGGCTGCAGCTCTTGACCCATGAGAAGGAACTAGGGGATCAGGGGGTGTTTGGCCTGGAGAAGATAAATTGATTTTACAGAGAGAATTGAACGCTGTACGTCTATTAGTAAACCAAACTGCCGAGATGCAATCTTGAGCGCTAGCTCACAACTCTCTCTACTCTTGACTTATTGGTACAAAACTTATTATTTCAGCCTGTACAAGCTAGTATTCTCCTAAAAATACTTCACAGACTGTTGTAGAGCTAGCACAGCACAGATCCTGGTACACAACATGGATTTGTCCACTCTGTTTCAGAGTAGACAGGGGAGATCCATCCAACGTCAGCAGCCCTAAGACAAAGAAACCCCATTTGTGTTATTGGGATTGTGGGCAAAGGTTTGGTAGTGGGGGAGGTGCTACAAGGGTGGTTGCTGTGAGAAGCTGTTTTGTGATAACATAAGCAAAAAGTGATAAGAAGCAAAAAAAATCATCTGTGGAACCTGCAGTGGAGTGATGTGAGAACATCAGCTACAGAGACACCAAGAGTCAGTGAGGGAAGGAGAGGAAGAGTTGAGCCAAAGCAGCCCATGGTAACAGGGCAAGCTATGCCCCTGCAGCCATGAAGGCTCACAGTGGAGCAGAGGTTCACCCATAGTGTGTGGAGGACGCAACACCAGAGGAGGTATCTGTGCCCAAAGAAGCCCATGACTCTGTGGGGGAAGCCCACACTGTAGCAGTCTATTCCTGAAAGAAGACACCCTGCAGAAAGGACCCGCACTAGAGCAGTTTGTGAAGAACTTAATCCCATGGGAAAGACTCATGTTGGAGAATTTCATGGAAGACTGTTTCCTGTGGGAGTTACCCCATGCTGCAGCAGGGGAAAGGTGTCAGGAATCTTATCCTGGAGGAGGAATGAGCAGCAGAGATGATGTGTGATGAAGTGACTGAAAACCCCCTATCCCCTGCCTCCCTACGTCACTTCAGGAGAAGTAGATAAATCGGGAGTAAAGCTGAGCCTGGGGAGAAGGGAGGGCTGGAGGGAAGATGTTTTTAACATTTGACTTTGGTTCTCATTATTCTCCTCTTCTTTGATTAGTAACTAATTAAACTGATTTTTCTTCCTCAAGTTCAGTCTGGTTTGTTTGTGAGCATAACTGGTGAGTGATCCCTTCCAGTCTTTGTCTCAGACAAGGAGCCTTATATTTTCCCCTCCCCATCCCACTGTGGGGAAGAGTGAACAAATTGTTACTTGGTGCTTAATTGCTGTCTGGACCTAAATCACAAAATTGTGTTAAAAGTTAGTTTTTATGGATGTACCCATAAATTTATTTTCATGCTTCATGAGGTTTTTCTTCTGTTGTTTGCTAACTTGCTTTATTAAACAGTCTGAAATGAAGCTTTCTTATAATTCTAATATGTCTTATAACTTTAATGTGTTTACCAGTGCGTTATTTCTAATCACAACCATGTAACAGCAATGACATATGCTCAGGGATTCCTGTAGTAGAAAATTATTCAATAACCTGTCAAACCAGAAAAATTTCCTTCTGCAGATTGATTTCATTCCATCCCTCCATTAGTTTTTGTTCCAGTCAATATAGCTGTAGAAAAGTTTCCAACTTATATAAAGCTTTAAAATATTTTGAATGTTGTCAGTCTTTTTGCTTGTCAGGTGGAATCCATGGGCTAACTGTGCTTTTTGTATCTCTGTGAGGCATCATGGCCACATCTAGTAAGTAATTCTGCAGTCCACTTGTTCATTCTTTGATCTGTTGAAAAAGTTACCGTATCTTTCCAAATCCAGTTTATGTTTCAAGGAAAACACTAGCCTTGACATGAGCATTTTCTTTAAGTGACTTCAGGCAGGTCAGGAGTTCATACATTCTTCCTGTAAACAGGACTCTCTCCCTTTGTGCTGGCTCATCCATATAGCTGGAGAGGATTTTTTTCCTACAGTCAATCTTACTTTAAAAAATTCCTTGTGCCTTTGTGCTTTCAGATCTCTCCATATGAACAGATTGCTTCCAGAGATTTGGCTTCTTTAGGGAACCCTAACCATACTAGAAGACAGGCCATGCCCCAAGGTGGGGGAGTTACATAATAGCCAAATTTGTTGTGGAATTATTTTTTGGGGGCTGGAGGGGAATTAGATTTTGCTTGTTTGTTTTTATTTACAAAAAATCATCTTGCCCAATTTATGAGAGTTGTATATTTTACCTATATATTTTATTCCTTTAACTTTTTTTGTCTTTTCTCTATTGATGTATTTTTGGGATAAACTCTCACCAAAATATCAATCTGAGGTACTCCTGTATAGAAAAACTCAGGAAAATAACAAGAATTTAGAATATGAGAAGGTCACTGTAGAAAATTAAACATTTCCAAAATAATAGCAGTAGAATCACTCATTAATTCAGATTTCTAGAGGTACTCGATCATTGTTATGGATCTTGCCAGCACAAACTTTGGTATATCACTGTAGTAAGTTGGCCAGTTGCCAGACCCCCACCCAGCTACTCTCTCACTCCACCACCATAACAAGACATGGGGAAGAAAATAAGATTCAAAAGCTCATAGATCAAGATAAAGGCAAGGAGATCAGTTAGTAATTACTATCAGAGGCAAAATGTACTGGACTCAAGAAAATGAAATTAATTTATTCCCAGTTAAAATAGAGTAGGATGGTGACAAGCAAATACAAACCCTAAAATACTGCCTCCCCAGTCTCCTTTTTTCCCAGACTCAATTTCATCATTTCAACCCTAACTCCTCTGCATTACTCTTCCCCAAGTGGTGCAGGGGTTGGTGAGTGGGGGACTGTGTCCAGTCCATAACAGCTCCTCTCTGGTACTCTTTCCTCTGCTTGCTATTACCCTACTCCAATATTGGTGCTGCCCTTGGGTTGCAGCCCTTCAGTCAGCTCCAGAGTGATCCTCCACACACTGCAGTGCTTGTCAGATAAATCTGCTCCAGCATGAGCTCTCTGCCTGCCACAGTTCCTTCAGGAAACATCCAACATGGGCTCCTCCACAGGCTGCAGTGTGGTTATCCGCTCTGGTATGGTCTTCTGCCTTCTTCGCTGTAGTCTTCTCCGCAGCTTGCAGAAAAACCATAGATAGATTAACAGTGGTGTAGATACATTTTGTAACAGGAGCGGGTGTATTTAATACCTGTTCCAGATATAATGCACTATATTTTCATTGCCTTGTGTTACATTTGCAGGACCTTACTTTACATTCAGCAAGACTTACCTGCTGAGTTCAAATCTAGCTCTGGGAGTCTTGGTAATCACAAATATAAAATTTCACCTAGATTTTTTTTTCCCTAAATTTTGCTTGTTTATTTATAAATGATTTAGTTTTTATAATTTAAAAAAATAATGTATCAATTTTTTTAGGTTATTCTATAGAATTGAGAGTTATCTGTGTTTGGGAAGAAGGAATATACAGTTATGTATTTTGCTATCCATTAATTTATCTACAGAAAAACAATGCTTAGGTACGGTAATTTTTATCATACCTGCAACTGACAAAATATTTTTGTATAGATCACTACCATTGTCTGCATAGGCAACAAAGTACTTGTAGAAAGAGAACTTGAGAAAAAAAAATATGCAGAAAGAATTCCTTTAGAAACTGTTTATTTGATTACATAGTTATGGCATGATGTCTTGTTTCTACAGAAATCTAAAGAGAAGTCTTTGCAAAATCTAATGGCTAAATTCATCCCTGCTGTGTCTGATAAATTGTATGTTTTTTATGTAAGAGATGATTATGTCCAGAGAAGATAGAGGTTGTGCAGATTTGTTGTCATGCCCCAGCTTACAGTCAATGACCTGTTCTCGTATGTTGGGTTCAGTCTCTAGAATTCCTGACAAGTGGAAACAAAGAAGTTAGGTGAAGTGATGTCTGCACATCATTTTTCTTTCCCTTGAACTTGAGAACAGCTAGAGCTATAAAGAATACAAGATAATGAAAAGCTGAATTATGCAGCAAAACTAGATGGCTAGTACTAGATGAGCCAAACAGTATAAATTGAAGACTTTGAAATGCTTTCTATTGTATCATCTCTAGCATTTTATTCCTCTGAATTACTCAAAATGCAAGTAAACAAGCAGCTGAGGCTGTTGAAAGGTGTTAACAGAAGACAACGCTTTAATTTTTTTAATTATGATTTTATTATTCCCTATATTTCTGTGGAACTTATCATGTGTTTTATATATGTAACGTGCTAAAGGCAGAATAATTACAAAAGATAGAATGTTATTATTAATATAATATTAATCAAAAACTTATTTAGCTCCTGTTCATTTAAAAGAGCCCCTTTTTTGAAGCGGTTGTATGTTGGTACTAGCTGAACTCTGTGACCCCGGTTCTGAAGTGTAATCACTGTTGTCCATTTCTGGAAAGCAGTTCTACCTGTTCTTAATGGCCACTTCTATGCTCTCATTGAATTAAAGTACTTAAGATTAATACACTGATCTGGAGTTGGAGTTCACCACACTGAAAAGGATCTCATTTTATGAATGTAAACTGAAACACTCTATACTTCTTGCAACTTGGTGACCAGAAAGATGTGTCACAAACAAGGAACTAACTTCACACATTCTATTTTGGAAAGCAAAGACATCATTCACATTTCAACTATTAGATAGTGTAGCCAGCAGGTCAAGGGAGGTCATTCTCCCCTTCTACTCTACTCTTGTGAGACTCCACCTGGAGGACTGTGTCCAGCTGTGCAGCCCTCAACAGAAGAAAGATATAGACCAGTTGGAATGAGTCCAGAGGGCCACAAAGATGATCAGAAGGCTGGAGCACCTCTCCTATGATGAAAGGCTGAGAGAGTTGGGCTTGTTCAGCCTGGAGAAGAGAAGGCTCTAGGGAGACCTTATTGCAGCCTTCCAGTACCTGAAGGGGGCTACAAGGGTGCTGGGGCTGGTGGTGGGGATGACATTTTGCAAGGGCCTGTAGTGACAGGACAAGAGGTAATGTGTTTAAACTGAAAGTGGGGAGGTTTAGATTAGATATCAGGAAGAAGTTCTTCATGGAGAGGGTGGTGAGGCACTGGAACAGGTTGCCCAGAGAAGCTGTGGATGCCCCATCCCTGGAAGTGTTCAAGGCCAGGCTGGATGAGGCTTTGAGCAACCTGGTCTAGTGGAAGGTGTCCCTGCCCATGGCAGGGGGGTTGGAACTAGATGATCTTTAAGGTCCCTTCCAACTCAAACCGTTCTATGATTCTATGACTCTATGTTTCAGCTTTGGAGAGATTGAATACCACTGCCACTGATTGGTAATAAAAAGGAGATGTCAGTCAATGATCTGTGAAGGGTAATTAAACTGTAACTTGAACAGAGAAGCCTATATAGATGTGTGAAGTGAAATAAGGTCAAATAAGCTGGATGCTTTGCCTACCCTAGTTCTCTAAAAAGCTTGTCATCTTCATGACTTCGTAGATACTGTGGAGTTGATGAAAAATATGTGGTGCAGCTTGAGGTGGCAGTTAGATGTCCTCTTCATGCCACAGAGAACATTTATTAAAATCTTAAGCTACACTGAATAAGATTTTAACCAGTATATAACCAAAAGGTGGGTGTCAAGGAAGTTCTCTTAGAAGCTGGAGAAGAATAAAATGGATTGTTTGGATTTTTAATCCCTATTACCAGAGAGTGAATGAGGATGTTGGAGCATGGGAAAAGGAAGGTAGAAGGGGTAACATAGCTTTGCATAAAAAATGAAGCTTAATGCTTAGAAGTAGAGTGAAAATATGATAAAGTGCTTGAATAAATATTATTAATTTATTGCTACTAAATTTCTGTTGTTTTTTCTCCGCAAAATTTTTCATTTGTGCCTTAATATTAGAATGGAAAGTTGTATCAAGAATGCTTAGAAATGTTCAATTTGTGGGTATTCAAGATGTATATGGAAGGAGGAGGGGCTCCAATCAGATTTCTTTGTATTTTCAGAACAAACTATGTTCAACCCTTCCATCTCCCTCGTGCTCCAACAGGCTCAGGGAGTTGCATGAAAAGGAGGTTCTGTCAGCAAGCCATTTCTGCAGTTAAGGACAAGTCTTGCAATATTTATGACATATTTTCATAATAATTACAGATCCTGAGCATTGTTTTTCTGAGTGTAAAATAAAGTCTTAAGTTTCGAACTGAACTGAGCTTCAAAGGTAGGGCATGAAGAGGGTAAATCATGTCGTAAATGAGCAACTACCTGAACTGAAGAGATTTGAGGAAAATCCAGTGCTCTTGATGCAATCTTTGTCTTACGGAAGTAAGAAACCAAGTGAATCTGTGGCCTGGTCACAGAAGAGTACATCTGCAAGGTTAAATTATAAATTCTAAAAACCTTTTTAATGAAGTATACTACAGCATGTACATATTAATGTGATGTATATGTGTACATTGTCATAAACCTTTTGAAAGTGTAGACCTTTTCAGGATGCTATTAGTATAATTTAAGAGAATCAACACAATTATTTTGGATTAGGTAATGGAAATTGGCATGATAAATAAATGTTAGAAGGCTCTTGGGGATATGGAACTGTATTATTAAATTAGAACTTCAGCTAAAATGATAAGGTCTGGTGATTACATTTTCATTAGTTGTACATTCTCCAGTGTCACATAATAGCTTTTTTGATTGTGCATAATTTATAATGCTTTCAAAATGCAACACAATTACATGTCTCTTTAAAATAATACTGTTGTGCTGGAAAAAAATGTATGGGGCTGGTTGAAGCATTTTGAAGCTAGTAGGAAAAACTGCAATTTTCATTTAGAATACATATGAGACATATGCTACACAAAACCTAATATTTTCACCAATAAAAATAGCCATCCAAAGCAAACAAAAACTACAGAAAATTAAACAGACAATATTAGTATTTGTCTAGAAAAAAAAAAAATTATAAATTACTGCCAAACAACTTAAGAGTTTGGGAAAAACTGAAAATGAAAAAAAAAAAACAACCAACCCCCCAAAAGACCCCATGGCAGCATGATTATGAAAAACAAAGGTGAGAGCGGAATTTTTCATCGAAAAACATAAGCTAAAAGAGAACTGCAACTATGAGTCTCTTATTTTTTATCTGGTGTGTTTAGGGGATTACAATAGTATTTTCTTGTAGAGAATCTACAGTTTTGCAACCAAATGATGTTTTACTTCATCACAAATTAAAATAGAATAAAGATAAAATTTCAGATGAACTAAACTAGACAGATGCTATAGAAAGTATTCCTTTTTTAAAAAATGAAGGTGTTTTGTTTAATATGAATTAAAAAGCCAGAATAGATTAACCAGCAAAGATTGGTATCATACACAAAACACTTCCAGTAGTTTCACTCTTTTAAAATAATTACTAAATAGATTTTATTAATAAATATATATTTATTATTACATGTATATAGTAAACTATATTTTAAAACTGGTGAATTACAATGAAAAACGTTGTGACATTTTAAAAGAGTTTTAATTTTTATTTAATATTACTTAAAAACTTTCATTATTAAATATTGATAAATATTTTTTTCCAAGCATCTGATTTATCCCAGAATACTTGATGATGTCACTATAGTCAGCCTCAAGCCATGTCTGCTCTGATCATTTTTATTATTAGAATGTGTCTGTTCTGATTTTTATTTTTCCTTGGGTTTTTTTCTTCAGCTACCTCTAATTCTGGTTTTTTTTTATAAACATCTCTATTTATTGAAGAAAATAGGGAAAAAAAAATATACCAGGCATAACAGTTGTGGTTTAGACATTGTTATTATTTTATGTCTTTATTGGTTGTTTGGTCCCACCAAGTGACATGCTGTGACCATGCCCTCCAGAGTAGTTGTTGCTTTCAAATTGTAAAAAAACCTTACCACAATAGAAGGGAAGGTTTGACTGAGTATAGTGTGATAAGGGTCAGAAACAGTCCTGGACAGGGCAAGTAGGGTCAGACACAGTCCTAGGATCACTGGGTAGGGCCAAGGGGATGGCACCCAGGGAACCCAAATGCAGTGCTGAGGTGAGAGCTGCAGTGTGCTGTAGTGGCAGAAACTGGGCATCTGGGAAAACACTTGGACCCACAGGAATGGCATAGCACATGTCCTAGTGTTGTGTCCAAAGTGCAACCAGACCTTAAGGGCAGCCTATCAGACTAAATACAAGGGGTAGAATAGGTACCTTAATGATAACAAAGTAATACTAACCTTTGCATTGATACAGAAAACCAGAAAAGTGCTTGATCAACCCAGTTGTGTGAATTGCAGTTTTATACACATAAATTACAGGCAACCCACTTCTGCAATTAGTTATGGTCTACCATAGTGCATTCTCTCCATGGTTAATTTTTGTGACCTTTATGTAATGGTTAAATGTTTTTCCCACTAAAGGTTATTTTTTCTTCAATTTGTTTATACATCCATTCTGTGGATCATCCATCAAAGTATACTTTCTCAGTTAGCCTGGTCACCCATGGTAACATAGCTAATTATCTCTTAAATAGCATTAATATGCATCTTAATGACTGCTGTATGGGCTGCATCAGGAGAAGTGTGGCCAGCAGGTCAAGGGAGATGATTCTTCCCCTCTACTCTGCTCTTGTGAGACCTCACCTGGAGGACTGCGTCCAACTGTGGAGCCCTCAATATAAGAAGGATAAAGGCTGGTTGGAGTGAGTCCAGAGGAGGCCACAAAGATGATCAGATGGCTGGAGCCCCTCTGCTATGGGGACAGGCTGAAAGAATCAAGCTTCTTCAGTCTGGAGAACAGAAGGCTCTGTGGAGACCTTATTGCAGCCTTCCAGTACCTGAGGGGGCCTACAAAGAAGTTGGGGAGGGGACATTTTACAAGGGCCTGTAGTGACAGGACAAGGGGTAACAGGTTTAAATTGAAAGTGGGGAGGTTTAGATTAGATATCAGGAAGAACTTCTTCATGGAGAGGGTGGTGAGGCACTGGAACAGGTTGCCCAGAGAAGCTGTGGATGCCCCATCCCTGGAAGTGTTCAAGGCCAGGCTGGATGAGGCTTTGAGCAACCTGGTCTAGTGGAAGGGGTCCCTGCCCATGGCAGGGGGGGTGGAACTAGATGATCTTTAAGGTCCCTCCCAACCCAAACCATTCTACGATTCTATGATATACTCTCAACATGTTTGTCAGAGATTAGCTTTCTAGGTTAATGCCTGCTCATTCTTAGTTCAATCAAGACATGAAAATTTTCACTATGTTCTCAATTTGCTATGCCTATGGTATCAGGTACTTCTTGGCTAAAAGTTATGAGTTTACTAAACAGTAACACCATTGCAAAAATGCATATGCAACATTCATTTGAACTATGTAGCATAATCCATAGAGACTCATAAACAGATTTAATGTGAAACAAACTTAAGTGGTTATTGAAGAAACACAGCATCAACTGAACTAACTATATTCCATGTTAAAGTAACTAATATCTAGTCATGTTTTTGGATATATGCTGTTCAAGGAAGATGTATATGTGTGTATTTCTCAAGACAAAGGAAGTATTGCACAGTTTTCTTTCTTGGAATTTCGTAGGCATATCATTAGTTAGGATTCATCACTAGCCAATTAATCATCCACTTTTTCTTAAATCTTAAAGTCTTGTCTGAGAACATTAAGGTGTATGAATTCCCTTAGTATTCGTCCTAAAATCTAATCAGACATCTGACTTCGGTCATAACTATTAAGGCACGAATAATACTAAGTTTGTGACATTTTCAATTGATACCAACAACTGCATTTGTGGCTGTTCAAGCAATACAGCTTACAAAACATCTGGTGTATAAATGGATTTTTATTCATCTTTATCTCTTTTCTACAGCAGGCGGATGTCATCCCATCATTTAATCCTCGTATTCAAAGAAAAGATCCTTCTCTGCTGAAATACATAGAAGTTTCATTTCTTTTGCTACAAGAACCTAAGAGTTTATTTTCTTCAACATTTGGGAAGTCACAGAGCTTTTTTCACATATCTTCATTTTCTAAGTGTCTATTTCCATTTTTTTTTTTCTTATAGCTCAGTTTTAATGCATCTTCTCTTTGTATTAATCTGGACCGTTTAGTTCATTTTGCTCCTCTGCTTTTACTGAAGCATGCTTGGTAGGCAGGACTGTGGAAAACTTTAGTTCTCAGCAGGAGAGCAGTTGCATTGTATATGTATGAACAGCATAGCGTAGCAACAGATCTTGTGGTTCCTTAACACTTTATGCTGTATGGATGATCATTATTAAGCTGTAGTTTTTACTAGACTTCTTTCTTTAGCAAACTTTTTTTTAGACTACTTTACAAGATAATGTTGTCGCATTTGTTATCTGGTATCTGTACACCTTAAAGATTTTTTTTAAATTATCATTATATATATATATTTATGATATGTAAAGGATTTCGTGATGGCAAGTTTATTCCTTTATTGGTTACTTATTTTTTCTTACACAGATTCATTTGAGTTTGTAAAATATACGCTTAAATTAACATTTTTCATTTAAGAGTGATTAGTTTAGGGCACAGTGAATGCAATAAAATGGAGTGGGCAGTTGGGACACATTGAAGGTAAATTACATCTTTTCTATCTGGCTTGTTTTCTCCTCATGATACAACTCATGAAGTTATATTTCTGGAAAAAGAAAGAAAGAACCTGCGAACTCTCTACAGGACTCCTGGAGGAAATCAGGATAATGGCAGCAGATTTTCACTGACTTCTATAGGTTTAGGATAGAAATCCACTCCACTCAGCTCCAAATTAGATGTAATTTTTCAACAGAAATTAACAACATATAACCTAGGTGTCATAGTTAAAATGACTGATCTCAAAATCAAAATACCTGTAGCAAACTGTACCTCAATATTGTACAAAGGGCAAGTAGAATGAATACTTTCAATTAATATTGACAAGTTTCATAAGACCATAGGGATAATTTATGAAGTAAGCAGGTGATTATTTCACATAAATACTTCTAATCATCCCTATGTTTATTTAGCAGCCTTGTGGGGTTTGGTCACAGCTATGTGTTGAAGGAAACAGAAAGTAGTTCCATCCTTATGAATTTTACAGGGCAAGTTTAACCATGTGAAAAAGACTAGTGTGATTAAGTCATGTTCTTCGAGGATCTGAAGCCTTAAAAATATTTACATTTAAATTATTCTTTTCTCAAGATATATAGTCCCACTATTTACTTTATTTTTTTTTAATCAGGCCTTTGAGTTAAACTGTTTTAAAGAATAATGAACTTTGCCCCTACACAAGAACTGATGTTATCATATATCCCTGTTTGCTAGTATTAACAATGGTCTCAGTAATTTAATTGGCTGTTGATTCATGAAATAAAGGTAAGCTAGTCTTCCACATACAATGCTGGAGGGTTACCCTACCTCATGCTTCTGTAGTTCAGTTTTTGGTACACTTCACTCATTTTAAAGAGACACCAGAGAACGATTTTATTACTTTAATACCAGAACATCTTTTCAAGAGTTGATAAATACCAGGAGTTATTATATTGCTGACACTGATCTTTTCCATTATAATTTTCCAGCTGCATTTCCAGCAGTAATTTTACTAAACAATTTTCAAAAAATGCACTCCAAGCAAACATGTCATGCTTAGCTTGCTGAAAGAAGAGTGCAAGTATAATTAACATATTCCTTCTAATATTGCAAAGGTATAGCTTTATCATTATTTTCTGCAAAGGGAAGTAATAGAAGGAAAGAAATCCATATTGTATTAAAATTATCTGGTTTTTTCAGTAGTTCTCTGGCCTAAAAATCATGTTTACGATAAATACTCCTGAAAGACCTGCAAGGATGGACTATATTCTGAGAATTCACATAGATTATGTGTGACTATTAAAAAAAAAGAAAAAAAAAGGTGCAGGTAAAAAGGGTTGTTGAAATAAAAATTCAAGGAGAAAAAACACTGAAGTGACAATGTATAGAATTATTTTGGAAGAGGGAATAATTTCAGTACAACAGCAGAACAGCATGAGAGATCATGTGCATTTCAAGAAGAAGCAGATACTGAATTTTTACCACCTGGGTAATGACTGCCTAGCTGACAAAGATTCATTGGGTCCCTTATCGGGAATGGTAAACATAGTAATGCTTTGGATAGTAGATCATTATTCTCAGTTATCTGTGAGATATCAGCCAATAAATAATTACTTTGTACTTTGAAGCTGTGTTTATCCTGCTTGCAGATTGTCTGTTTATAATAAAAGGTGCTCAAATTGTGACACACAGGAGGGTTATACTGTGAAAACTGGAGAAGGCAGATGTAGGATCAAGAATGGGAGAGGGCAAGAGTATTCTGGAGAGACACTTCCTGACTTTGGTACATATAGTAAGAAGAGGGAGGTGGACACACTGATTATATTACTCTTCTGTTCCCATCAGGAGTCTATATTTTCACACACCCAAACACTTCTTTCAGCAATGGTGATCAGAGCAAGCTCTGTGACTGAATCCCTAGTAAAAGAGATAGCAGTGAGCATTTTGTTGAATACAATAGACTTTCTACATAAAAAAAAAAAACCAACATATTTTGCTTATAATTAGTGTTATCTACACATACAGATATATTTCTATTATCCTAAGGTGTTTGCAGGATCATAATCTGTGTAAGCAATTAGTAATCAAATTTTGTGAAAATAGTTGTTTAATAGACTTTCTGCAAAGATTAAGCGTTTTTTGTTGTTGTTGCTCTTGTAAGAAATTGATATATATCCCTCACTAAGGATTCATCATTGGCTTCACAGAGTAGTTCCATTGTTAGATTCAGAATGAAATGTAGAAAGATAAGAGGGAATGCCTTTTAACATTGCCTAGGGTTTATCTCTCTCAGGTTGAGAGAGGAGAAGATTGCTATCAGAAAAAAGAAGAGCTTGTGTCAAGGAATAGCTACAAGGCAAAGAGTCAGGGAGAAAGAAAAGGAATAGGTCTTTGAGGAATCTGTACACGGTCTGGCTTATGAAAAAAAAAATACTGCAAATGGAAGTAGAAGTAACTGTGGTGTTTTTTCCAGCATACTGGACCTTTTTTTTTCCAGATTCCAGCATACTGGAATCTTGTTTCTCTTTGAGCGCTAAATAGTTTTTTAATACTTCCATTACAAAATCAGGGGATTATAGCTGCCAATAATCAATGAGAAATGTTGATGACGTATCACATGACATAAAAAGGCTCATATTATCCGTGATAAAATGTATTTTTGTATATTAACAGTTCTAGTTCTGATTTTCTTTCTTTGTGTGACATTTTTCTTTTCTTTCTGTGACATGCATAATAACAGTTATTTCTAATCAATGAAGTTGCATGAATCATAGTACATTGTCATTCAGTTTATTTTTCCCTTCACATATTATTTCCATAATATCATTAATTCTATATGATGACATGATTGTTGTTGACTTGGGCTTATATTCCTATTTCCAGTGGAAAGAATAATCAGTACATGGACAAAATACCCCTTACATTACTATAAATGATTTTCCAAATCAACTAGAGTGAAAAGAATAAGAAACATTTTATTTAATTCATTAATGGCCACATTAAGAGTCTTAAATTTGGTGGAACTAGAGTTAT
>NW_010241849.1:0-6080 GCF_000690775.1 Eurypyga helias | reverse complement strand
TTGCCATTTATTATACAAAATAGACCAAGGAAAGAATACAACAGAAATAAAAGGTTGTTTGTTTTTTTTTTTCCCCTCTGGCAGAAACACACACTAGAAATAGGACTTTTCTGGTGTTACTCAATCCTCTGTTCTGAAAGATACAGAGAAGAAAGTATATTTTTTGTGCTAAACCAGTCATCAACATACAGAAGTATTACTGCATCTGCTCAAGAGCTTTCTATCTTACAGTATGAAAGGTTGATTACCTTTAGTAAAATAACTTCAGAGTATTTTTTGATAAGTACGGTACAAACTTACAATTCAGATAAGGTACACAGAGCAACATACCTGGATTTCACATATCTTAACTGAAACAGAGGGCCTGCGGAAATCTTCTAGGGATTTCACATAAAAAATGTCAGTAAACTTTGTTGTCTATATATTAGTAAGTCTGAAAAGTTTTTCGAATATGTTCATGGTGAGAAGAGAATTATGAAGACAATTAAAATTGCAATAGTGGAACAGTTCTGTCATCTACTTATGCTACATGCTTGTGAATTATTATTCAGGGGATATATCACCTTCTGATTAACATTTAAGGAAGATACAATACATTTAAAAATAAAGTTTAGGTTCATTTTGTAAACAAACTTAACAAGCATCAGAAATACATTAATGGAAAACCTGTGAATAAACTCACAAATCATTATTACCACTATCTATCCAGTACCTGTACAGTAAAAGATATCCCACTTACTAGTTCAAGTGAAGCTTATGTAATTCTTTACTTGACAGGTCATATTCTCAATTACATAAATCTAAACTCTTGCATTTTAATGTCTAGTGGATGCACATTTGTATGTTACAAATCATAAACCTTAGTTTCTTTACAAAAGACCTTCACAGATGGTCTAGACAACTAGATCTTGTTCTTCATTAAATGTTTTTCTCCGTATAGTACCACATTTATTTCACTGTGATATGAGTCACACCACAGATGAAGCACTATTCTGTGTTGACAATTTTATTGACATAATCAACAGTATTTTAGTAAAAACTGTTTTTAAAATTGAATTTTCAAAGTAGTAATCTAATATATTATTTTTTAAGACAGTAGTCATTGTTAAAATACTAATAAAAAAATTCACGTTCACTATTGGTAAAGTTGTTCCTTTGAGGTTTCAATTTGAAATAAATAGAAAATTAGAATAAGTAAGAACTGAAGATTATTGGGTTTATCAATATTTTCCATAGGAATCAATTAGAATTAAAATATCTTATGTAAAGAACAATGAACAAAAGCATTATCTGTACATAATTTAAAAGGACAGACAAACATATTTATAGTCAGAAGTTGCCTAGAAGATATATTTATGATGACTGTATGATTCTCTGAACGGATGAATATTCTCTCCACTTCATAGGGCTTTTCAGTTATGTATTCTCATAAAATCAGTATCAATTTATATCTTGAAGAAATTAGAGTTGTTATTCTTAAAACTGAACCAAAAAAGAGAAATATTTTTAGCATTTTGGTAACTTGTAAAAGGCTAGGGAAAAGGGTGCACAGAAAAATATTAGGTGACATAACTATATAATAAATACATTGTAATGCTGAAAAAAATAAAGCTTAAAAATTGATTTATTTTGTTGTTTTAAAATTGGATGTAGCTCAGCATTTCACTAGATATTTTAAATGTCTCATTGAATGAAGGAAAATAATACTTTACTTGTGGATTTTTCATAACCAATCTGTGAAATATTTCAGTATGGGAAATGTGCATTTTCTCAGAAACAATTTACTGATTAGTTGATGTTATGACTGTTCTCTGAAACATGAAGCTGATTTCTTGATATTAAAATTAGGAAGAGCCACTGTAACAGGTTCATAGGAATTCCACCAAAGTTGGCCACAAATTTCAGTTTTCTTTCATAATTCATGTAGTTCACAAAGCAAATTTTTAAAGAAATATTTTGTATTGATTTTAATACTTTTTTGAGGTTTCAATACATTTTTGGTAAGGCGTTCCTGGTTAATACTCGGTAAAATATTGCACATTTCAATTTAGGTGAAATATGGTTCATAAGTCACATGGAAGGAAATCTCATGCCAAGTTGCTAAATTAGATGCCTACAACAGTGTTTTGTGAAGCTGAACCTAAAGAAGATATCTGAATCTTCAATCATAAACATAGCCTTATTCAGGAATGTTCATGTTAGGTAATTTCAGACTAAAAATTTAAGCATGACATAGAGAGTGCCTCAAGTTTCTTTTGTACTGGTAAAAACTAATATACAGTTAATAAGTTAAGAAACTTCATGTGGGAGAAGATTTTCCAAAAGTTTATTAGATTTATTTATGTATATTTTAATCAATCAGAAAGAGTTTTGCTCTTTAGTTATAGTAGCTATTTATATTTTCTTATATAAAGCCTTTTATTTATAGATAGATATTTTTGCTTGTTAGCATTACTTTTTTACAATTAAAATGCTTTATGAAGGAGCTGATTTTCCTTAAAAATAACACTTTCATTATTTATAGTGGAGATTTTGCTTTTGTGATGATAGCAATTGTGTAGCACTTCAGTTGCATGTAAAATTTAGAAAACAATAACTGTATTGTTTTAATTTAATTCTATGTTCTTTATTGATTTTTAATAATGAAGTTGGCTTAATATGCATAACTAGTTATTGTTCATCCGTCGATTTGATTTTTTATATTTACAGTGATAATAGTCTGAGAAGAGTCTAAATTTCAACAGTCTTTTCCCTAAATATTTTCTTGAAAAATTTATTGCAATGTGACTAAGCACTCTGTGACTTTTACCAATAATTCTGTCTTGCCATTAGCACCAAATTGTTATTTTTTTATAATAAGAATTCACTTCAGCATATCTTTCAGCTTTATTCCAAGGCATTAGCATAACTCCCTGTAATCTTCACAAAAAGCACACAATTCTTTTGGCAGCAAGTCAAAAGCTACCACTATTGTTAAAGTGATAAGGCATTGAGCTAATTTACTTTTTAGGCATAGGCAGTTCCTGGAAACTCCAAAGCATTTTATAAAAGCAATTTGAAAATGCTATTTTGTGAGACAGCAGCAAATACTGTTATATTTAGATGAGAAATGCTAAAATGTTGCCAAAGAAGGTCCAGGTTAATCAGCATCAAAGGCTTAAAGGGTCTCTGGAGATTCTAACATTTAATTTTTACTTTGTTACTTTTTTTGAGTTTGGATTTAAAATTCAGAAGATAATTAATCTCACCTAATGTTAACTATCAAACATTTGATGTAAACTATTCATTTAGGATCTCACAACAGTCAAGGGGCAATTTTTTCCAGCAATGATTCATCTTATTTCCCTTCAAGATATGTTAATATTCAGGATGAACCATTTCCTAGAAATGCCTGTTTCATTTCACTGGTTATTAAGAAAACCTACATAATGAGTTTAGATTATATACTCAAATTTGAAATGGTAAATTCTATTCACAGTAGCTGAATTCACTTTCCATTATGTAAAATAAGTACTAAAATGGTTAAAAATAATTCTTGCGTTGGTTTGCTTTTAGTTGTAAAATATGTTTAGTGTGCTTTTTTTTTTTTAAGATAAGCACAACTGAGCATCTTAAGTCCTTCGTTCCCTTTCAAGTAAACATGTAACTAATGTAAAGTTTCAAAGGGATTTGCTATGTTAAAATATTAATTAAAAAAACCTGAAACATTTTCAAACCCATTAATCTCTTCTTCTTGGACTTGTACGCTGTCTGTCAATTAATGAGTTTGGTAAAGAGTCCCTTTTTGTAGTTGTGAATGTCATTGCAATGCGGAAAACTTAAGCTAAGCAGAGTCCTCCAAAACTTTGTCTCAAAGTAGAATTACGCAAGTGTAACACCATACTTGATGTAGTTTCCACTCAGCCCATGAGTTCAAAAGGCTTATTCATGCTTGAAAGGTTTGGACTATCTGGTAGAGCCACCCGTACACAATCTTCTTATTTTTGAGAGAAATCCTTTTTATGCTGTCACCACAATAAACTTCAATTCAGGAGGGTTTTCAAAACGTGTAATCACTACACAGACAGGGATTGACCTCAGCAATGGTCAGTGTCTTTTAACAGCGGATGTACTTATAAAAGCAAACAACTGTTAGAATTACAGCAATGTTTCCAATCCTACGCCCTGCATGCCTGAAGAGATAGAATATGAAAGACCAGGCCAGCCCATTTTAGTAGCAGTAAATACAAGAACATCTATATTTGGATGTATTTTCCGAAGTAGTGCCTGCCTTTGCTGACTGTGGAATTCGTCTCTGAAAAGCTTCTTGCTACGAAAGTCTCTTAAAAACACCACAATGTTTGGATTTTGATTTCTCAGTTATTTTTTTCTCCTTGCACAATGCTATTATGCACATAGCTACTGCAAGAAACTTGAGAACTCTTCAAAAGCAAACATCACAACTTTGAACTTTACAAAAAATAATGACTCATCCATGATTTTCCCTGAAAAGAAAAATAAGATCACACATTGTTTTGCCTTTCTGAGAGTTATGTAGTACATTGCTTACAGCCTGTAACCAGTACTCAGAAGGTACTATAGCTTTTGAAAAGTAATATAGCTGTATAAATATATACAGAATTAAAGGAAAATGCTAGTATCTTTTAGTAAAGAATCTATTAACTAAGAGACAGAAATAGATGAATACTGGGTAGGTTGTTGTTTTTTTTTTTTTTCCTGGACAGAGACTGTGGCTACTATTCTGAAACTAATTTTTCAGGGAGGGGTGAAACTAAGAAAGCTGATTGAGCTCATGTTTTGCCTTATATAGCACAACAAACACTCTTAGTATTTATGGATTGTGTGAACAGCAGCAAATCTAGCAGACTAAACATCTGGACTTAGTACAAAATCTGAGCAGCAAGACACTGTGATATCCCTAAACCACTGGAGAATAATGTGAAATACCTACATAAAAATGAGTGGGGAGTTTCTCAAGAAAAAATAATGTGATTTCATTCAATCTTATTTACAATAAGCCCCCGAAAACTTACTTTATATGTATGTATTTGCTACATTCATTCTTTTAAATAATGATTTATCAGCAAGTTAGCAAAGAAAATTATTTGCTCTGTTAATAGAAATGTGAAGTAGTGAAATATCAATTCCCTATTTGCAGAAGTAGAACAGGGAATTGATACAGAAATGTCAATTCCATATTTAAAGGATTAGGACCAAATTTATCTCTGCTGTAGCTACACTGTTCTCCTTGAACATCTACCAGAAATGAAATCACTTTTTCAGTAATACCTTTATAGACTATTTCTCTGATAACTGCTTTTACCTCACTACAGTTACTTATGTTGCATACCTACTCTAATAATATGACTTAAAAAACCAATTACTTTTAACACCTCCCAGGAACCCCAACACCTAACATGGACAGACTGGATGAGTATAAGAAGTACATTTAATGATAGGATAAGCCACCAATATGTGAGTGGCAAAAAGCTGTCATGAATTAAAAATTTTATCTAAGAATTTCTATTTCCTCTTGAAAGTGAAACAGATACTACCTTAATTCTTACTGATGGTAGGAACACAGTATATTTCTCAGGCAATTTTTATTTTGGAGAAAACTTGAGATTCTGAAAGGTCTTGCAGAGAGCAATTGCATTAAAGAAGGTCACATAAAAGGTTTTTTTTATAAATGGTGTCCTAGAAAGGTTTAAAGTGTACAGAATATTTAAAATAGGAAAATCTTGACATCTTCATAAGGTCTTATTATACGAGATATAACCAACACATTACTATGTATTCTGGTTTACTGTGTAATGGAAATAAAGGATTGTTCTAAAGACCTATCTTTCAGTGCCTTGGTGCTGAAAATTTATTTACAAACCCAAGGCAAAAGAATAGCCCACTGATGTGCAACTTGTAAAAATACATGTATTTATGTCTTCTGTCCAGACTTAGTCACCTGGAAACCATCTTGAAAGTGCTGCTTTCTTGTGATTGAGGTGGAAGAAATATGTACTCCTCCATGATGCAATGTGGAAGGAAATTTAAATCTCATTTTATTTTAAAATAATTTTAAAATA
>NW_010241848.1:71488-78150 GCF_000690775.1 Eurypyga helias | reverse complement strand
AGCGATCACAGGCCGAGGGCCGCAGTCAGAGGGCTGGAGCCCGAGTGCTGTCACGGCAGATTCCAAATGAACCCTGTCAGTGATAGCACGACTGAGAAAACTAAACAACGCACCAAGTCCCTTCTGAATGAGCCAGTGGAGGAGTTAACAAAGCAGCTAACACAGGAGTCAGGAGAGTGTTAGCAAGTGTACGGGAGTGAACCAGAGAGAGTAAGGGAGGGAGCGAGGAATGGCTCCCCGACCCTTCACCTCTGACCTGACCATGACGTACTATGGAATGAAAGACTCCCTTGGTCAGTTGGGGTCAGGCGCCTGAACTGAGTGTCCCTGCACTGCCTGTATCGAGACCGCGAGAGCTGGGAACGCAGCTGCAGGATCAGAAGCACAGAAAGACCTTGAATTCAGTGCAGGTATTGCCCAGCGCCAGCTGAGAACTTATCAGTGCTGCTCTCTGCATCCAGGAACAGCTTCCTAGCAGCCACGGTAAAGAGAGTTAACTCTTTCCTGACTGAACCCAGCACAACACTGAAGAGTTTGGAAACACTGAATCTACTGCTCTGGAACTAGACCTCAAGAAAATAAATGGTGTTATTCTGAGCTTAAATTTAAGTAGATTTATTTTTATGACTGAAAATGCTGAAAGATTAAATAATCCATCTAGGTTTTTACTTACCATAGTGCAAATTGTTCATCTGGGATTTGAGCCTGGAAATATTAAGTGTCACTGTCATGAAGTTATACAGGTATTCACCAAGATCTGGATTTGATACTTAGTAAATATCACAATAGGATGTTTTTCCCTAGTGAATTCAGAGAGGTTTGCATCAGTTGCATCAACATAGTGAATGCTTCTTTTTCCATGTGTTCTCTGACTAATTCTCTGCCTTTGTTTTAAGTCAGGACAGAGCTGTGGCTTTGTTCTTATGGTGTTCAAAACTTGAAAATGAAGCTTTACTTGAGACGAAAGAAGTTCAAAATTTCTCATCAGGTCCCATTGGGAGAAATATCTCAGATTTAAAAGTTACTTTGAAGAAGTAATTTAATTATAAATTACATCATCTATAAAGAAAAAAAAATCAAAATTAATTAATTTTAAAATAAAATAAATATTTTGTCCTGAGAATACTAAATTTAATTTTCTAGCACATTTCAGTTTTCCTGCTATTACAACAAAACAAGTAATCATTTTAATGACAAAATCTGATGAAATATACTAGACCTTAACAACAGTTTCTTTTACTAACATATATCTCTTTTGCAGTTTATTCAACAAGCTGTGCTGAAAATAGACCTATTTTAGTACTATTTCAGTGCTGTCCATACTGGTGCAACATTAATTCACCACAGAAGAAAGTCCTGATTTACAGAAAATAAGCCATTGTGCTAACTGGAGTGAATCACTAGTAGTGGTGAACCCTGAGGAGATGCACATCTGGATCAAGATTGACTAATGAGAAAACGAGGGGAATATGGCTCCCATCCTTACTACTTAATCAATTAGAGTTCCATGCCAGAGTTTTGAACAACAGGGGAAGGCTACTGTATGTTTAAAGTCTTACTTTTTATTGCCTTTTTTTTTTTTGTTTGTTCCTTTTTATCTACTTACTCATGTATTGGCTAGCCAATTAAGGCATTGTATAGATCTCTGCAGTATCATGAAATAATCTCCTATGCAAAATACAAGGCATTTTGAAATCTAAGGTGTACTTCTGTGGTATATCAAGAATTCAGACCCACTGGTTGCAACAGGTTGCTGTACACCATTTGGCCATGTGCAGATTTCAAAT
This sequence comes from Eurypyga helias, assembly GCF_000690775.1. Lineage (NCBI taxonomy): Eukaryota > Metazoa > Chordata > Aves > Eurypygiformes > Eurypygidae > Eurypyga > Eurypyga helias. Next base: position 76,363 of record NW_010241848.1, on the reverse strand, counting down.
TCTAGCGTTGTTACTTGGACTTCTTTTACCACATAACCAAATCCTGATTTATGTAGTTTATGGTAGCAATCTAGGCGCTAGCTATGTAGCTGTGTTATTATTTTCCTGAACATCTTACATGAGGTAAATCTTCAAAAAGCAATGCACAAACATGAAGTGTTTTTACATTGAATTCATAGTCAATCTGTTGCATCCAAATTGTATTGTATTTATCAAAAATGTAATAAACAGTCAACTTGATCTCCATGGAGTACCTATGGTGTGTAGAAAACATCAGATTTTCTGAGTAAGTACAAAAATCGCTACAATAATCAATAACCTACACAGAGTAGGTCTGAGATTGTGGAGGCACTTTTTCATATTAAACACTTTAAATACCGTTTTTGTGGACTGCCATTGTTTAGACTAGACAAAAGCAATCTAAATGTGACAAAAACAGAACGATATATATTGTGTCCAAGGAGTAGAAGTACAAATATTCCTTGGGAATCCAGTCCCACCCAGGTTTTGAGCCAAATTACCATATATTTGGTAAGGGTTTATGACTCTAGCAGGTAAGAATTCTAGTTTCCATGTGATTGCATTGCTTTGTTTCAATTTAGTTTTCCAAACAACCTGAGAGGATGGGAGTAGTTAATCCCCTTTATTTACTTTCAGTAACATCATGCTTGAAATAAGATAGAGTGCTCTCTAGAGATTTCTTTCAAGTGCATGGCTATTAACAGCAGTGCCAAGCACAAACGGGTATCAGCACAGATGAAGGGAAGCAACCCAGATTGAATGGATGGAAAGTAGTTCTTGTCATTTTATTCACTTAACACTAGGGGCAACATTCACCCTGTTTCATGTTCAAGTATTATGCAATGCATTCCACCCAGCTTGCAGTTAAATTGTGAGGAAGTCTGATTTACCAAATAATACATCTTAGCTGCAAGTTATGTACATTCAGATATAACATCAGAACAAGGATTCAGAAACTTCTATCTTTTTGTTGTCCCCGTGGACGGGGAGTGATATTGCCTGTACTTTGTGTTAGGCCACTTGAGTCGTTATGCTTCTCAAAAATAGATCATCAAAGAAAGAACTGCTACTGCTGTAATAATATAAACTATATATGCAGGATACTTATGCAGGAAGCAGAGTAAATTTACTGTAGTGTTATAATGTCAATAGAGATTTTCACTTAGTTTAACATGATTTCATAGCATTAATGAGGTTTGCATTCATTTTCCTCACAGAAGTCACTAACACAATAGTTGAGTGAGTCATCAACTTCCCATGCAATTATCTCTGAAAAATAATTTTGCAATGTGTTTATGATTCATTTTCCTATTACCTTACCACCTTGCATAATTCAGAGCATATTTATTATTTATTCAAAATAATCTGAAATCAAATAATCAACATAAAAAAGTAGAAACAGACATCTCTGGAAAGGTGTAGGGACTATAAGATTGAGTATTCTTAATAATTTTAAAACTAAATTTTAATTTTATTCACACATCCAACTTGCTGGCAATTTCCTTATCACTAAAGAAACATTTAAAGTGTTAGTATTGGCTTGAATGTTACACTGGGAGTAAATTTTCTTCCTTTTTTCACATGATCTTCTGGGCTTTATTCTAAACAGTATCATAAACACCATGGATGCTTCACACAGTGCAGGCCATCAATCAACATGGTTATCTTAATACCAGCTCTGTTGACACCAGAAATAATACACCAGATATAAGTGTTAGTTCGGTATGTATTGACTGAGTGCACCTATCTGGAATGAGAAGCCTTTCATGGGATTGCTAAGGGTTATAAAGCAAACCATGTTACTCCATTTGACTCCCCCTAACATGGAGAAAACTGTCAGGGAATTTCAGCATGTAATTACCACCCTTTGCACTCTAGAGAAGGATAATTTGCAATAAGCCCAAACACTTTATTGTGGTCAGCTGAAGGACATTCACATGCAACGTATTTGTAATAGTCATGCACATCCTACCCATGAGAAGTAATGAGCACATTAACGATATCCATAGGACAGTCTTCTATTACATTTCATATCTGTCTCTGTCACAGGAAGTTTTTCCACTGGTTTAACATTTTTCTTCCTCACCAATTTCCTAAAAGATAATGGGAGAGGAAAGTACAGGAAAAAGTTGTAGTGTTTTCTGCATCTTGTCATGGACAGGCTTATCACATTCTTTAAAAAGAAAGTGCAATGCCTACATGTCAGTCTGAGCTTTTTCTCCTCTATCAAACAAAAGTGCATTCTTGGCTCCTTGGGGAGTTCTTCTGTTTGCTGTTATGCTTCCAGATCAACACATCATTGTAGGTCAGGTTTTCTGTCAGCTGGAAATACAATGTAGAGACACCCTGAGGACCTTACTCTCTTATGCAGTGGACTTAAATGATCCAATGTCTTTGCAATAAGCATGGTATAAGTGTCCTGGTTTGCCTGCCAAGAGAGTATCCTAAGGGTGAATTCAAAGCTTTTCCATCCCTTGAATTCATGCTGGCATTGAAAGTATCTTTAAAAACAAATGCAGTATTGGGTACATTTTTGTTCAAGGTCAGAGGCAACTCTGTAAGATTATTTATTGGTTTCTTTTTATTGGTATATATATTAAGCTATTATCAAATGAAATTTTTTTTCAGAATATGGATGTTTATATATAAATGCAACCCCAAAGGCACTAATATGGTTATAACAGAAATTATAGTGTAACAGTTGTGTCAGAGAATGAATGTGCTTATTCACATATTGAGACTGAAGCCAAAGAAGTTACACCCTCAGAGGCAAGGCATATTAATAAAGATGTAGTTATTATTTTCTTGCCTTGAACCCAGATATTTGCATACTCAGATACTCTATCTGAGGATAGTGTATATGCATTTTGTAACATTATAGTACTACAAGCAGTTATAACCAGCAACAAGCATAGTTTATTTGTAACACATTTAAACATAAATATATAAATAATATATTACAAAGAAAAAGCAAATGGAAATTTTTGGGACACATGCACAAGTGGGCTAAAGGAAAAATTACAAGCAGTAAAATCTGCATGACAAAAACTAAGATTTAGAACAGATAGGAAAAATTTATTTCTGGGGCACATTTGCTTGTCTTTTGTCTTTTATACTAAAAGAATACATTATAAAAAAGGTAAAGATTATCCTGCAGAAAAAGCAAGAAGGATACCTGGTAAAACCAAATCAAGTCCTTGTCACAAAAATAGGGTGAACTATGTTGGGAGCTAATGTGATTACCATTTTTTTGGGAGAGGGCTATAAGAAAGGTAAAAAAATATCAGCAGTTAGAGAGGAAAGAAGAGCAACCTAGAAAATGTCCATACTTTTTCCAGCTTTTCTTGTGGAAGAACTCACAAACCTTGTGAACTTGACCTTGATGTTGGACTGAAAAGATCAAGAACTGTCAGCAGTCAACATTAATCACGGGGTATTATATAGCTATAGCTAACCCAGATTGTTGAGGATTAATTGTTTGAATATTTATTGAAAACAAATGGTAATGAGTAAGAACTCAGCATTTGCAGTGTGTATTTTTAATGATTTAAAGGCAATCCAGTGAAGTGTTTTCTTGGAGTTTGAAAATGTCCTGATTTATCAGTCTTTATTATTAGTCTTTATTATTATTTATCTTTGTTATTATTTATCAGTCTTTTCAGATATATACAAGCAATATATTTATATATAATTATTCAGTTGCAATGTGATAAAACATAAATGTAAAAGCTTTACATTATTTAGAAAGGATAGGCAAAGGGGAAAAACGAAACACATCATCTTACTCCATAGGTTTTAACAAGGAAGATTTATAAATGTTAATAAATTACAATATACTCTCTTTAAGGTCTGTGGAGATTTGTGAAGAAGGGCAGTGAAGTTCAGAAAAAGTATATGTTTTATTCTGTGGTGGTACCTTTCCTCGCACTGCTCCTGGACACCTTTACAGTCTTGGGAAATCCCTCCAGCCCTGGCTTGATCATACCAAGAACACTTAAAGAGGTAAGGTGGGGAATGGCATTGACCATACCATGAACTCTTGCCTGCAATGGGAATGGGAATAACTAACTATCCCCTGAAAGCCCTGGAACATATCGTAACTCAGGTAGGTTGGTAGCAGAGATTATTGGTAGTTTGAGAATTCCAATAATTACCAACATGGATTGTGACCAGGATGGAAATTTACTGATGTGTAAAGTCAATCATCTCACAACCCTAGGAAGAGTGATCCTAAGTGAAGCCCTTTGAGTCCTCCTGAACCACAGTGGGCTGCAAAAAACATCTCTCTTTAAGTGGGATGCTTCTCAGAGCTTGCGAACTCTCAAGTTTGTGACATTTGGGACTGTCATCAAAGACTGAAAACAGGACATAGACTGAAACTCCTTCTTCTTGAGGCTCAGCTCTTGCACACTGAGAAACAGAAAGGCATTCAACATGAATATTTCACTGAACTCAAAGGGAAATTTAACAAATATACCTTTATCTAGATCTAGATCTAGATCTCTGTGTATGCAATTAGATTTTAAAGACATTGTTAAGCCTTTAATGAAGTTGTTGTTAATTTGTCGATAATTAAGTTCTGCTAGAAAATTATACAATCTAGACTTGTGATTTATCCTAATAGTGTTAATGAATTTTAAATTGTTGCTATGCCACCTTAAATTGCTGCTATTCCAAAATTATACAAAACACAAAATCTTATGCTAAATCACCACACTGAGATCTCTGCACCTAGTTTCTTTGGACATAAAACACTGATTAAGTCCAGGACTAGAAGTGGCTTCAGCTGCACCTAGAATCCTCTTTGAGAAGAACCTTAGAAAGGGGGGTTCACTCTGAACCTCCTGACTCAAT
>NW_010241848.1:67053-71462 GCF_000690775.1 Eurypyga helias | reverse complement strand
TAATCCCTATATAAATCACACCAACCTGATTCTGATCTGATTCTGGCCCAGTGTAAATCCTTTCCCCCAACCCATATGTAAATCACTCAAACCCATTTCTAATTTGATTTCCCTTTTGTATGTATTTTCCATGTTGAATAAGTGGTAGAGTGGACCTTGACATCAAATTCTCTTAAGTTGTGTTTTTTTGCAAATTCATATTAAAATAACTTTTTATTAATGTCTTTGACAGTGATTTTTTTAAAGTGGCATAAACCACTCATTTGCAACACATTATGATGTTAAAATATGCATTATGATTAGATATTTACCTTCAAACTCTGACTGAATAGCCATTGAGTTTCACAGCTAGGTGTGTGCAGCTTCCAGTATGATAAACACTGTACTCCAGGTAAATTAATTTCCTGCTAGAAAAGGAATATGTCAGACAGCATAATCCAGCAATATCATGAAATGCAGGACTGAAAATGATGGGTTTCAGAAAAGGCAGACTTAATGAGCATAGAAAAGTGTTAGATGAGAGCTCATGGGAAAAATTAAGAAGCAATGACAAATAAACGGGAAACATTTAATTCTATAACTGTCCTCACATTCTTCTGATCAGCAGAATTACAAGCTACTAAAAATGATACCATAGCAACAAAAGTTTGCATTATATCTTTTGCTTTTATCTTTAGTAAAAAGGTAAACTAGTCTAACTACATGGGTATTTCTGTAACAGAAAAAGATAAAATATCTCAGACTGCACTAAAGGAAGATATTTTGAAGTACTGAGAAAACGTAGGCATTTGTTCAATAACCCAAGGTTAATGAAAGCCACCTTTGGGGGCTTAGGGTACTGGCTTAAATAATATCAGCAAAATTAACAATTTTCTGAAAAACCACAAATGCAGGTGACAGGACAATGGTCTATTTTTTTTAAAAAAGCAAGAGACTAGAAGCCAGAATATTATAGAACTTCAATTAACTTTGATTTCTTTCATGCTACAAGAATAATTAACTGGAATAGTTGTAAAGAAATAGCAGAAAACAAGTAACTGGTTATATAAAATGATGGTTATTTAACAAGAAGCACAAGCATCTATGCTTAGGCAAGAATACACAGCTTTATGAGCAAGGTTTAAGGAAATAAAGAGCTAAGAAATATTTCTGAAGGAAAGGATCAAAGATTATGTAATGTAGCCCTTACAGAGGAAAATTAGTGATTTCTATACTGCAGGGTGCTCTTAAACTGCTCCTACAGTTGCACATGGTAGGCAAGATCCCAGTTGCAGGCCTGTGTTCAGTTGAGGCTCTGGTAGTTCAATGAACTTCACATCAAAACAATTAAAACACTTAGAGCTCTGGCAATGTCACTGATGAGGAGAGGTTACAAGAACAGAAGTTATTCAGAAGTGGGAAGGATAAAGGATTATTATATATTCATCTTCAAATAAAAAGAATATGGCTGCAAAGGATAGAGAAAGGAGATATTGTTTTATTTTTTCATCCATGATAGATATTGTAAAATGTAATGGGTGTAAATTTTAACAAGGGAGATAAAGAGCACATATAAAATACTATAATCATCTGCTGGGCTATGATGCTGGACTATATGACCTTCAAAGGTCCATCCAGGTCTATTTTTTCTCTTACTTTGCATAGAAAAATAAATCCAAAATGTTCACTGTATTACTTAAAGTAGAGAAATGGTTGGAATTGAAATTCAAGTACGTAAGATGTGGATTAATTTCCACAGAAATATTATAGTGAATTTAGGGAATGTAGAGTACTCAGGATAGTCATGCAAGTAATTTTGCATATGTTTGTGTATATTTGTATAAAAGTAGTTACTTCTGTATGTGTCTCTAATATCTAAACCTTTGTGTACACGCAAAACTGTGAATCAGAAACTGATGGCAGATGATTAATTCATTCCTAGGATAACTGCCACATATCTGATCAGTAGCATAAATTTTCAAAGCAAACTGCTAAATATGAACAGACACACCATTAGAAGTCTTGCACATATATGTTTAAAAATTCAGAGATACTGACTAGTTCACTGTCAGACTGAGATATTAACTCATGTTGACAAGAACGAGTTGCAGCTAGGTCTTACACTGAAATGTGAAGCAATATTGCAGGTCAGAATAGAAGTCAAAATTACTGTTGTCAGAATGTCTTTTCTTTGTAAAGTCATGCTTCAAATAATTATTTAGCCTTTTTCCTCTTTGAATATAGTTTGTTGAAAAAAAACCCCTGGATTTAAACATGTAAGAGTCATGATATTAAGCATAACTATTTTTTTTAAGTGATAGAGGTATTATAGGTATTTTATGAATTAATAGATAAAAGGCATTGATCCTGAGGGAAAGACCTAACTCAGAGCCAGAAGAAGATGGAATAAGTTATGTCTTATTTGTTACTGCAAAAATTACTAAAACAGTTTCACAGGCCCTGAAAGAAAAGCATGTGAAGAGATGAGACTTTGACTGTATAGGGTTACAAAAAATAAATTATATTGCTTTTTTTAAAATGTGTTCATTGTTGATTTATTTATGATACGCACACTATTCAGCTTTCTCTAAAATCATGTCTGCAATCTATAAAGATATTTTCAGATACGTTTTCAAAGTAAAGTTTTAATACAATTGGAATGTAAGGGCAAATGTTCTGTTCCATGCAATTAGCCTTCAAAACCTAAGGAGATTTTAGATGCTTATAAAGGAGAATCAAGTACTCTTTGCTAGAATAACTATGATCTAGGCTGGTTTACATATCCTAGAATGAATGTACTCCTTTGAATATATATACTCCAAATTAATAGGCTCCATTCATGTAGCAATGTATTTTTGGAATAAGTATTTCAGACTTGATGCTCTCAGACACTTAAGTGCTTTTTTTCCATTTAATATTAGGCTGCATATAAAAGCTAAACATGTGAGTTTGAAAGAACAGCATAATACTCCTAACAATGAAATATTCCAGCAAAACATACATAAAGCCTAGAAAAAAATCTTCAAGCAATTGTTTAAATACAAAAGGACATTGCCAAAATATTTTTCCAAAACGATGAGTGACTCCAAAAAGAGAGATTAGGAAAAGATGGGACTGCATTCGGATGTAATCACATCAAAATATTAGGGCAGAAGAGTCAATAACAGGAGTCCAAGGTTAATAAAGCCTCCTGATCTAGAGCAGATATGACAGTTGCTGACCTTCTAACTGGATTCAAGCAGTGCTCAAGGATTAAGAGTTTATCTAGTAAATCACCTCACACAAGTATTCCAATTGAAATTGAAGGATCCCATAGTCCCCAAAACAAAAGATGTAGTCCTCTGTGCCTTTACAGATGCATTACAGGGGAGAAAAAAATTTCTTCTATTAATAAAAGTGTTTAAAATAGAGGTGATCTAATAAAACAACCCATACATTGTATTACATAAACTGTGGGAAGCATATTCAAGTTGAATAAAGATGAGAAAAGTCTGACGCATGAAATTTAAGCAAGAAATCTTTGGTATCTTATTTTGTCCAACATTTCAGTTAAATTGATCAAACCTAGTCCTCTTTAGTAACCAAATTAAGGAAAACTTAATTACAAAGTAAAAATGGTGACAATTAATCACAGAATCATGGAATACTTTTGGTTGGAAGGGACCTATAAATGTCATGTAGTTCACAAAGTCTGACGCATGAAATTTAAGCAAGAAATCTTTGGTATCTTATTTTGTCCAACATTTCAGTTAAATTGATCAAACCTAGTCCTCTTTAGTAACCAAATTAAGGAAAACTTAATTACAAAGTAAAAATGGTGACAATTAATCACAGAATCATGGAATACTTTTGGTTGGAAGGGACCTATAAATGTCATGTAGTCCACACACCCCATGCAATGAGCAGGGACATCTTCACCTAGATCAGGTTGCTCAGACCCCATCCAACACCACCTTGAAGGTTTCCAGTGATGGAGCATCCACCACCTCTCTGGGCAACCTCTGCCAGTGCTTCACCACCCTCATCTTATAAAATGTGTTTTTTATGCCTAGTCCAAACCTACCCTTTTTTAGTTGAAAACCATTACACGTTGTCCAATTCCAACAGGTCCTGCTAAGAAGGCTGTCCCCATCTTTAATGTAGGCTCCCTGAAAAAGGCTGAAATAAGATCTCCCTGAAGCCTTCTCTTCTCCAGGCTGAACAAGCCCAACTCTCTCAGCCTGTCCCCATAGCAGAGGTGCTCCATCCCTCTGAGCATCTTCGTGGCCTCCTCTGGACTCGCTCTAACCGGTCGATATCCTTCTTATGTTGGAGCCTCAGAAGCTGGCCATGTTTCTCTGGATACATCCAAGGATACAGTTAGCTTTCTGGGCTGCCAGCGCACACTGCCAGCTCATTTCCAGGTTCTCATCAACCAACACTCCTAGGTC
>NW_010241848.1:45004-67023 GCF_000690775.1 Eurypyga helias | reverse complement strand
GGAACATGCCCAATCACTTCATACCCCAGCCTGTACTGAAACCAGGGGTTACGCTGACCCACCTGCAGGACCCAGAACTTAGCCTTGTTGAAGGTTCACACCGGCCTGCTTCTTGGGCTTGTGCAGGTCCATGTGGATGGCGTCCTGTCCCTCAGACCTGCCAACCATACCACTCAGTTTGGTGTCATTAATCTTAATCTGACAATGTACTAGAGCCTAATGGTTATTAATACCACTGCTACACTGAGGGTACAGATCCATCCAAACAAGGAAACTGCTTGAGCTAAAAAATAAGCACATACATACTACACTTGTTTGATCCAGATTTTTTTCCACTTTATTTATAATTTAAATACTTGATGATTCTCTGTCAGTCTTTATATTTGAAAATTTGTAATTAACTTGTATTATTGAGGTACTTTGCAAATAAATACTTTAGAGAAACGTCATTCCAAAGAAAAAGAATAAGGAAAAATGACAACAGTTAATACAGACTTCAGAGAATTATGCAAAATTATGCAGTTCATTATTATGTCAGTCTCAAGACATGGTTAATGGTACAATGCTGATTGAGAAGCAATCCTACCTATCGTTACTCTGTGCCACTTGTTTGGTGGTGTAATTTTTAGCTGTCTCTTCTGGATTGCAATGTGTCTCTGTACTGCTTGAAATAACGACTTTGCTTATTCCACAACATTTCAATCCATTTATTCTAAGGGAGAAACATCTCTTTTGGATATTTTTCATTCCCTGGAAACTTGATTTGCAGTAAAAACTTCAAAATGTGTCATTCATAAGTTCTCAGGTACGTATCAGCTGCTGTGTATTAGTGGAGCCACAGAGGTCTAAAGCAAAATTTAGTTGTTAAATTTTACACAGTACTATTTTCAGTGCTTTTGAAAATAGTTATATTACTCTGGAAGAGCACCCCTCTGATTTGTTTTTTATTAAAACAAGCAAACAAACAAACAAAACCTGGAAAAAATAATTTGTTAAGACATGAAACTGAGAAAAGGGAATTGTCTCTGAAATTGTGTTGAAAACATTTAAGTGTATGTGTTATGTTATTAAATATCAAATTTTTCATTGCATAGTATTTGGAGACCTTGGCTGGATTAGGTCCCAGTGCTAAACAATTTACAACCACTGTTTAAAATCTTGAAAGCTAACTGATAATATATAGCACATAGATAAGACATGGGCATAAAATGTGGAAAATAAGAGGAATAGAGGAAACCTTGTCAGATTAATTTTCAGTAACTAAATTGTGTACACAGTTATTGGATTTGGCACTGTGATTTTCTATCTTCTTTGAATATCTTTTCCCTTCAGATTTCTCCTCTGAAGGACTTACTTAATTGTCTTACATATATATACAGATTATCAATATTTTATGAGAGGTGGGAACAGTGTCATAGAGAACGATACACTTAAGGGTGGTCTGGCTCTAAGTAACATATCACAGAGTCCCATACCCCTCTTTCTTCTTTCCCGTGTCACGGCTCTGTAACATCCACCTCTGTAGCATCTTTTACAGGCAGCTTCTCAGAATCACAGCTTTCATGGATGTCATCAGTGTGTGTGTAACTGACTCCATGGAGAAGTGTTTACATTGCCCAGTTTACATTTCCTGGTTCAGTCACAATTACCTAGTGAACTCGACTTTTTCAGATAAGCACCTAAGAGGGAGAAAAGCAACTCTTGCATTGATTGGTACCATTTGTCAGGAACTACAGCAGGTCCTGTTGCTCTGGTTTAACAGACACCTCGTTCCATGTGATGATAAACCCAGATAAAATGTTGAGAGATCGTCTGCCTGGAATAAGAAATGATCTGCTGGACCACAATACTGGTGCAGTATTAGTTGGATCTCAGTATCATTCCTGACCTTTTTTTTCCTTTACCTCTTTTTGTTTCAACAGGTCAACCCAGAAACCAACTGCCCTGAATAGGAAAAACAAACAATATCCTTATTTTCTCCTGTTAAGGTCTGTGAAACTTCTGCCACATACCTCTCACAGAAAACCAAAGAAACAAACAAAAATTGCATGATTTCTGTAGAAAGCAGCATCATAGTATTGTTTCAAATCCAATCTATTGTGTTGTTATTGTAATCTTTATTGTTTCTATTAACATCAAAAACTGGAAAACTGAAAACAAATCTCACCATTTTCAGCTTCTCGTGGAAAAAACTTTTTCCACAGTGTCAGCTGTCAGCACTGAAAGCTTCCCCCTGCTACCTTCCTTTTTTTAGCATTGTCAAGAGGCACTTGCCTTTTTAAAATAACACAATGTAGAAGATCATTATAAAATGAAGCATTCAAGCTTTGATGATCTGTTTCCTCTTAATTGATAACTGTGAAAAGCTATAGTAGTGCAGCTGTCATAATCCTACTTGGCTGTTACCTTCCAGAAAAAGAAATCATTCTATGATTTCCTCCATGCTAGCTAAGTAGTTTTCTTGGGACACAAATGGGGAGAAAAGGCTGCAGTATAGTTTCTTTGAAATGTATGTAAATAGCTTTCGATCAAGGGAAAAAATAGATGAAACATTATTCATGAAGTTGAATTTCAGCTGATGTTTCTTCCATACTGCAGATGGAGCAGTTCTGATGGAAAGTTGTTTCTTATTGTGAGCAGCATTAATAGATAACTGATTATTACTTCAGTGACATAAAGGCGATCCATCTATTAGAAAGATTAACAGCTGAATGAATCCTGAAAACTATAGAACATTCATGTTGGTATGCATCAGCATTTAGTTTAATTGATATATGTAACTTACCTGCATTTAATTAGAACTTAGATTACCTGTAATATACTTATTTAGGACACTTCCTTTTTTTTTTTTTTAAATTAAGTGAATCCCACATCCTCATTTTTCAAATCAAATACCTAATTGTTATTCTGTTGCCATTCAGTGAAGAATACTGTAGATCAGATGCAACTTTTGTATGAATAAGGGGTCCACAAGGAACCAGTCAGAGAAGAATTTGTCAGGTAGTGTCTGAATGAAGGATCATATTTTTTGTTCATGAAAAAACACACAGAAAATCCTCTAAGTAAAGGGTTACAAACATTAAAAGCATCTAGCTCACATCTTGTATTACCTTCTATTTGCCCTCTCATGTTCTGCAACAGGTTTTGGGGTTGTTTTTAGATATATTTATTTATTAGATTCCTAAATACAAGCCATAAACACAAGCTTTCCAGATGTGATCCGAGTATAAAGAGATGTTATTATGGCTGTGGAAGACTGTAGGAAGTCTGACTAAGAGGAATTTAATCCTTGTTCTACACACAACTAATCTCATTGAAGAGTCAAGTTTACAGGCCACAGAAGACATATCTATGAAACCATACACAATTCAATTGCTGATTATTTTAACAGGTAAAATAGAAAAAAGAAAATGAACAAAATCCCTGAGAAATGAGTCTTGAGAGTGGCACAATGAAAAACAGGACAGAAAAAGGTCACAGTAAATTACATCAGTAAGGACTGCAGAATGTAAGAAAAATTAGGAAAAAAACCTGAAAATGTGGCACTAACTGAGGTAGGATTTCTTTATAGAGAGTCCCTGCATAAGCAGCTGAAAAAATAATAAGACACACATTTTCTGACAGAAAGATATCTGCATTTGTTCTACTATTACTGTTCAAAGCCATTCTCTATATTACTGGAAGACCTAACATGGAACAAAGAGTGTGAAATCCTAAAGTCATATTCTAGCCCATGGAGCAAAGTTAAAAATAAATCCTCTATGATAGGCAACAAGTCCAAAAATAATAGGACTTAAATTTCTTAATGTCATTATATCATAAAATGGGTCAGAAAAGAATTATCAGCCATGGTTAAAGAATAGTTCAAAATCAGCCATTTCTTCATTCAGCAAAAGGTGTCTCTCCTTGGGAATGAGGCTTAATTCTATACTCTTAAATAGTAACCAGATGAACATTTTGTGGTACTGATAACCAAACCTATACATTTCCACACTCATATCCATCACATCAGTAATGGTGATGTAATTTTGCATCTTTTCTGCATAATAGCTTCTACCAGTCATTGGTACTAGGAGCAGATACCATATGGTTTGGGTACCCCGAGTTTGAATGTCTACTAGAAAAATTAACAAAGCCTCCTAGGTACAAACCGATGTGAAGAAAAATTGTGAAGATGAAACCTGAATGTGAACCCACAAAGTATTATTTATTTTAAATTTAGAGGATAAAAGCTATCTGTCATACATCAAAGAGCTGAGCTCTTGAACTATTGTTGCTGTTCTGAGAAAAACAAAGCAAAACAAAACAAACTGGACACAGAAAACCAAGTCCTGAACCTCTCATAACTTTTAATCAAAAAGGAAAAAATAAAAGACTTACTCAGTAAAACAGGAATAGTAAAATATTGAAGGATAGATGCTTCTGACTGCCAGAGATTCAGTTTCAGGTAAGTATTGAAATTTCCAGTTTTAATTGTCTCTCCTAATTCTCTCTCTCTTTGTAGCTTACCTGAAAACATATTCATTGAAACATGACAATATTTTATTTAAAGGGAATATAATTTCTGACAGAAAAAATAGTTTATTTGAATGAAAAGGAATGCCAACAAAATAATAATCTACTGCTTCAACCAAACAGAACTTGGTACATGTTCTCTGACCAAACGTTAATATTCCATGGCAGTGCATCTTTAATAAAGGGTCTTCTATGGAAGTCTTAAGCATGCTATTCTTTGGAAAACTTTTCTGTTTCAGTTTTAACAAAATTGAAAAGAAAGATTCTTCACAAGGTAATAATTATAAACATGTTATTACTAGTTAAGAGTTTCATGTTTATAACTGAATGCTCCAGAATGTATTTAAGTTTAATATATATGATGCCTTGATCTCAGATTGCTTATAGTTCTCAGAAGTCTCTACCAATGGTAATGTCATAACACTGGCTGCTGACTGTGCAGGGTAATATTGTTCACTTGAGGTCAATCATATATTAAAAATTTAAGATAAATTTTAATGTTAGGAAACTATGTAAAAACACTATTTAAGATTAAAAATGCACTTTGCCTTTTTAAAATTAAATGCCAGAAAAGTGAAAGTGAGTATATTTGAAAGAATATGAAAGGGGATGCACACAGAACTTGATCCTACTTTCATTATCTATGTGGATGAGGAACAACATAGCTGAAATCAGTTAAATAATACCAGACTTCAGAATCTTCAGATATCAGATATTTTATCTTGTTTCTGTTTCAGTAGGGAACTTAAGGGATTTGACCAGACATACATGGTCAAGTATATCTCTATGAAATATTTAGTTGCATATAGTGTTAATGTTCTTCAGGGACTGAGTAAAAAAAAGAGATGGTTATACACTTCAAAAAAATTATCTAGGAATGGATTCAGGAAAAAAAAAAGACATTGAGGGAGAAAAATTCTAATCTGGAGTTTAAAGCATCAAAATAATTTGTAAGAAGATTTATAAATTTCACTTAAAAAAATAGGTTTAACTTTATGTTCATAAAAGAGAAATAGCACACTTACAGCCGAGTCTGCAGCCTAATTAGGTTAATGACAAAAAAGAAAAAAAAAAAGTTTGCCACTTGCTACAGATAAAAAAACCCAGAACCCAAACCCTACGTACCATCCAAACACAAATAAATACTATTCCAAAACACTTTAATATTAAACTGTACTCTGAAATTTAAGTGGTTTTTTTTTTTTTCAGGATTTTTTTTTCTTTTCTGGGAAACCACCATTAGTGTTAATTGTTAGGTTTGGGGTTCTTTTTGGAGGGTGGTATTTATCTTGGTCTTCAAGAGATATCTGACTATTTAGATTTAATATCGTTCTGAGCAGTGTTCATATTAGGGGTTTCTTTATACCTGTACAGTATACAATTGATCAAATATTCATTTTAATATAAACCTTAACATAAACGAAATCTACCTAACAATTTTTGTGTGACTTTTTCTTTCCTGTTCTCTGATTGCTTTCATGTGCTGGAATCTCAGACTGCAAAACAGCAGCAGATATGATGACAGCAAATGCAGGGCAATCAGCGAGCTATATCCATCTGCACACTGTAAGGAAGTACCCTTTAAATAAAATTTTAAAAAACCCACCCCAAAACTGTGTGGCAGAGAAAACTAGAGGAAGACTTTCTTCTTTTAAGTCTGAGCACAGCGATAGAGTTGAGAAATAACTATATTGGAAACACAGGCAGAGGAGTAACAGACATTAAGTATAAATGACTATTTGATGAAACAGAAGAAAAGCAGGTAAAACCAGAAATATACCCCAAACCCAATAGTCCATGGAAATGGTTAAGCTTTATAGTTCAAGACTTTTCTTGATATCATGAGGTTTTTCAAATTACTTGCATGAAATTTACTGATATTATTGGAAGTCAGGAACAAAAGTAGGGAACAGTAGACTATGGTTAAACAGGGTTACGCATATATTGTTCTTCTGCTCCTTTGTCCTCTTCACTTTGTGGAACAGAGAGTTAAAAAAAAAAAAAAGACTTTGTAGGAAAACATGCACTGTATTTTATTACAGTGCAATCCAACCACATCCAACATGTATTTCTAAAGCTAACATCTTTATGGAGTATGAGTTAATGAATTTTCAGT
Organism: Eurypyga helias; assembly: GCF_000690775.1. Classification (NCBI taxonomy): domain Eukaryota; kingdom Metazoa; phylum Chordata; class Aves; order Eurypygiformes; family Eurypygidae; genus Eurypyga; species Eurypyga helias. The sequence goes on along the minus strand of NW_010241848.1, from coordinate 60,392 downwards.
GTTTTAGTAGCATTTCTGTACAGTGTCTGTAACAAAGAACTTTTCCAAAATAATGTAACTGAGAATGTATGAAATTGCAATGTCAGTGTACCAAGGAAAGAAAACAAAAAGAGATCAAGAACTTATCAAGGTGACAGCAAGTCAATTTTTTCTTTTTTTACTGTTAATAGAGAATCTATTTTCTGTAACTCCATGAAGATTTTGTATGAGTTGTTCACTACTAGATTTTTTGTAATACATAATGAGTTTTGTTTTGCTGATGCTGTTGACTGGGCCCACAGCATAATTAGAGATTTTTTCTGCTGACTGAGTAGAAGAAAGTAGTATCTGGAATGACATAAAGCAGAAGTCTAATCTGTTCTCATGCAGAGACCAGCTACAAAATTGATGAAATTTATGGTTAGTAAATGCTGGAGGATTACAAACATCACCTTCATAATGTTGTATGATGAGCTTACCAAATCCAAGTTGCATCAAAAAGATACCAGGGGAAATCTTAAACTTTTTCTATTCCTCTTCAGCCTAGCAAGAAGATCTTGCTGAAATAAGTGCTAGTGTACTACAACCATCCACTTGTCAGTATGTAACTGAGGATTTCTAAAGTGGAAATGAAGGTCTGTTGCAATAAATTACAGTTAAGGGATGCAATGGCCTTTTGAAACTATGGTGGCTAGTAACATTAAAATATGCTAAACAGCAAAGGAGTAAATATAGATGTAAGATCCGACTGAAATTGAGCAAAAGCTTCTACATATGGGCATGCAAAAGTGAAAACATGCAGACAGCATGCAATGTAGTTTCCTTATGAAACAAATATTTTAATTTGGACCAAGTTGAGCAAATGGGGTTTCTTACATCATGAAATGTGAGGAATATTAAGTCCTTCTAAACAAAGAGCCTTTCATAATGAAAATATTCCATTTCAGTTAATTTTATGAATTATGCACAACAGATAGCAGTCCTCAAAATGTTACATGGGTATATATTTTTAATTTTAAGATTAATGTACTTTAAACTTCAAGATTTAACATTTAACAGAAAATAACTCCTGAGCTATCTAGATCTTAGATAAACCTACATTCAAAGGACATTTTCAAGGCCATGGTATAGTTGAAGATTCTTTCTTCCTTAAGATAAGCCATCCATTTCATCCTAAACTTGGCTCTATGCACACACTAGAGAGTGTTGTTAGTCACTCAATTGTACCTGAAGCCTGGTCTCTGATCACTGCTTAAAATAGAGTATTGATTTTGCCATTCCCAATTCTGTTGCTCTTTGTTTACCACAACTGCCCTTTCTCTATCTTCTCCATTTACCTTTAATTTGTTCTTTATTTCTCTTTTACATATCCCATAGTTATCCCTTCCTTAACATAAAAATTTTTCGAGCATAATAGCCATATCCTTTCTGGATGCTTATAAAAGGTTGCCATTTTTCTTCCTATTACATAATGTGTCATGCATCTATAAAAGAATTGATAAACCTGATAATTCCATCTCGAATGTACCAAGAATTTCCACATAAAAAAACATATACTTCAGGGCATAAACAACTTTGAAATCTGGCTACTTAACACAGTTCAATACTTCGTACAACTTAGTAAAATCTGTGAAAATGCTAACTGATTATGAGCATAGTCAAATGATTGTGAGCTGGTGGTTACTAAATAATACCCACACAAGAAAAATGTACAGACTTGGAAGAAAATTATTTAAAGCCTCTTTTGTCTTTTGTACGTTGTGACCTTCATTTAGTGATATCTTGTTCTTCTGCTGGATACCTAATATTTTGCAGATGTTAAAGTCAAAATTGTATTTGAAAGGTAATTTTGTATTGGTATAAAAAGCACTAATATCCAGTTAATAGTTTGCTCATGATATATTAGCCCAGTAATCCCTAATACACAGTGACTCTCCCCAAATGATGTGCAACTTAGTATCATTTACATTATACCATTACTTTGCTGAATATACATCTTTTCCGGAGAGACCTTTAGAATTAATTGTGCAGATGAGAAAGAATTATGAAGTAGATGAATTCCTGGGAAATAATCTTTCCTAATTTTGCCTGAGGAATTTGAAGAAAGTAAACACGGTTTTAGTATAGCATTTAGAAATTTTGCATTTCAACTTTATACAGTCCTATTCTAGTAATAGGAATTAGAAGAAAACATGAACGTCTAAGGCCAAGATCCTCTAGCCCCCGGTACATTCTTTGTGCCGTTTACAAAACACAGAGTGAGCAGTGCTTCTCTTGGGAAATTCCATTTTTGTAAGACAAATCTGAAGGGGGAAACAGACATGCTGGTTGGCAGATAAAAATTGAACCCCTTTTGATGCTCAAGACCATATGAGGACCTCATTGTATGCATACATTGAGTTACATCCACAGGGTAGTAGTTTCAAATGATATGCCTGTGTACTGAATGACAGGAGCATTACAAATTAATGTGCATTATTCTCTCTCCCAGTTCACAGAACACATAAAGCTAAACTAGTCTGATACACAGAAATGGAGAACAAACATTTTCAGGAAGGAATCAATTCCCTTCATCTGCCTCATGCAACATTTTCAGGATCTTTGACTTTATAGTTGCATAACTGGTAAAGGATTGTTTAAACAGGCCTATCCTGTGAACAGCAGGAGCTCTGAACATGTCTCCAGTTTTGCCTTCCCAAATAGTCATGCACTGCCTGGAATATAGATTGGCCTGCAGTGTATTGTACGTGTCCCTCCTAACTCTAGATTTAAGGTTTTAGGCAAACATTAGATTTCCAGGCTTTAGTCAAACTTTGCAAGAACCTTCATGCAACATAAACATAGATTTTTGTGATGAAGTGCAACAATCAAATGATGCAATGTATATATGACCTGATTTTGTAGACAAAAATGTCCATTTTTATTTCATTTTGGTTTTGTTGAAGCCACACTTGGTTAAGCACACAGAATACCTTAGCAAATGTCATAACTAAACTTTCTGCAAAGTAATATGGGGTTCAGATAAGAATGTATAGTTCTACAGTTGCTTGTGAGCAATCTGTGTCACATGCAGCATGGTTTTAATTCTCCTTTTTGTCTTTTCGTCAATGAAAATTGAATACCAAGGACTTGTTAATGGAGGAGTTTATTCTCTTCAAAATGTGTATAGATTTATACAAATAATTCCCATTTATTCAGATGACAGTCCTCATAATTTCCTAAGGAAAGGTGTATTCTACTGTAAAATATAATATATCTGAGACCTCAAGATACTCTAAAAGTAGCTAAGCATCAGGTTAGGGTTGCAGGTGAATAACCACACCATTGACTGGGCCCTGGCCTGAGCTTTACGTAAAGAGAACAGACTATTAAAAGCTATTGTATATGTCCTAAGGAGCTGCTGAACACGCTAACATTGAGAGAAGCAGGCAACAGTTGTAGGTAGCACCATGACAGAAGGCTGCATTTTACACTTGGTTACCAGGGCAGTATGTGAGAAATGGCTGAAGTTCATAGATATTTGGAGGGGAGTATTGTGGACTTTTTAAGGATACCTGTACCTAGGTATCCCTATCAGTTGCACCATATAAGGCTGAGTTTACCTAGGTAAATGTATCAGAAATACTATATTTGGGTATGGGTATTGCAAAACTGGGACCGATAAGGAAAAGAACCATTATATTGGATAGTTTATTAGACATGAGACTGGGTAAAGGACAGGGAACCACCAATACCTTGAAAAGGAGTGTTGAGAAATGGGAAAAGGCAGAATGAGGTATGTAGAAGTTGTCAGGGTTGCCCATGAATATCACTGGACAGGACTGTGTTTCATCATGACATCTGGCAGAGTACATTCTGAACTCACCACTGCAGTCACCCTGCTTTTGTGATCAGGAAGATTGGGGTGGGGTGGTGGGAGAGGCAAACAAAGGAACATCCAGACAGTCAGAGAGATGGTTTGAGCAACCTGGTAATAATTTGTCTGTGCCCATTCCTAGCTTAGCAGCATCAGCAGCTATCTGCTGTGTCAGAGCATCTAGCGTAGATGCTTTCTAGGACTTTGGCATCAAGGCTTGAGCATAAGTCAATGTGCAGGAATCCCAGGGTTACCTATCAGTAGCAGAGCTCTTAGGAGCACACACACACACACACAACCACCGGTGCAGATACAACATGTGCTCTGAAGAGACGTGCCCCATGGGACAGATATAATTCTGTGATATCCACACAAGAGGTTAGTAGCCTTGAAATTCATCCCGTAAACGACTCCATAGGAATTAAGAAAGTGGAGAATAGGGAGAGAATGAAGACTAAGGAATATTTTTCATTTGAACAAAATGAGCTTCTAAAAATACCAGTATCAGAATTAGTTAAATTCAATCTAACACTTGAGTGAGTATTTATTTTCAAATTGGAACTGGGATTTAGCTAGTGACATTTGCTGAGGTTTTATCAACTATTTTATCTTCCTTATTATAGCCTGCTTATCATGTTTTATATTTTCTCTTAAGACTTGAGTTCTTATTCTTCTAAAGGAGGAAAAATGAATAAATAATCTGCAACCATCTTATTTTTTTCATTTACATGATACTGTAAGACTGTAAAATATCCAAAACAATAATTGAAATCAAACAAAATGTTGTTTAAAGTACTGTAAAGAACTATTTCTTGTGAAAATTCTGTGTGCTGGGCAACATGTGTATGGATACGGAAAGGAGTTCACATTCATTTTGCATAACCCACAGGCCTAGGGGTCAGACACTTAAACCTATCAATGTGACTTCAAGCTTCTTTGGTCCAAAATGTAGATTTTTCAAAGCCTGGTCTTGTAGGCTGTAAGCATTTGATCCTAAATGTACATACTTAAATTAGACCATAGGCAGTCTTTAATACCCATTATATCTTTACAAAATTTTCTCTTGATGAAGCTATCAATATCCATATGTTTGTCAGCAAAGATGTCTAGGAACATTACATTCTCCTGCTGGATGTACCCGGGATTATTGCCATCATGGCAGAGCTGAGGATTTTGTCAGCTTAATTTCAGTTTATCATAAGAACCTGATGGTTAAAATGCTCCTCTTTCTCATGTACCTCCTGCTCCTCTGCCTGGCTGGCAGGCTGGCCAATGACAACAGTTGTTCTGAAGAGGACAACACCTTGGAAATCAGAGAGACTGAACTTGAAATGGAAAATTCTTTACCCTAAAGCCATCTTTTCTTTTGGCACCAAGAATCAAGGCCCATCTCTGTTTTCACATTTCCTATAGACCTACCACACCCACATTATGCAAAGAAAGGAAGAATTTGAGTGATCTTTGAGGGAAAAGCCTACTTACTACTAGAAAACCCAAACAACACAGGCCAAGCTGGCCTATAGGAATGTGGACAGTTGCTCCAAACCAGGCAAGTCTTCCCATGCAGAAGCCACGGTTGAATATGCCTTGTCCAAAGGCCTCTCTCCACACATCCAGGACAGCCTGGCTGTGCACTGTGGAAAGGACAACCTGCTCTTGACCATAACCAGTAGGATGCATAGCACCGAGGCATTACACAGAGAAAATACTAGTCGGTCATGGCTGATTCAAAGCACAGGCTAAGGTGTCAGAGGCTGATTTCCAGATGCAGTCAGATAGAAGGCTGTCTTCTGTCACACCTTTTAACAACATTCTCTGAAATGTTTCCTGGGCCATCTATTACTGAGACTCAAGATACTTACAAAATTGCAACATCTTTGTTATGATTGTGTTATCACTGGTACAGATTGCGAGTAAATATGCCTATGTGCAAAGTGCATAAGAAAACCTGACGCAGTTGATGTATAATTTGTTTTTTTCTCATTTATTACTGAACAAGCCAGCTTTCTATAAATAAATGACAGGTACCTCAATGAACTTCAATTGACACTCAGAATTCTTTAGTAATTATAATTCAACAATTAATTGGTAAAGCTTTCAAGTGTCTTGGTCTTAGTTACTTAAAAGCTACAGCTTTTCTTAATTTCTGTAGCAAAATATAACAATGAAGGCGAAGCCTTAGACCTGCAAGCACAAAAGACTGCCTTTCTCTGAATCAAATTATTGGAATTCATTTAGGCTATAAAAAAGAACAACCACAGATCTAACTTCATTTTTTAATCTACTACTTTGTAAATGCAGTACAAAGTAAAATAGTCCCCTACCTTGTAAACAACCTGGTCTTATTAAAGAGTCCAAAGCTGTATTCCTGTAGACAGGCAAGAAAAACATACATGCTCATTTCAAAGAATTTAAAATACCACAGAATAAAGTTGGACTGAATTTCAAGGACTATCTCAATGTCAAGTACTTCTTATTCTGTTCAGATGCTGATATTCTATTTTTAACAAAACAACATATTCATCGCTATACAATTATTGAAGCAGTTTCAAGATGACAAAATTTAAGTATTCCAAAAATTTAGAGTATTGAGCTAAGATAATTTTTATTCTTCCTAGTTGGCATGTAATAAAACTCATGTCATTACTGAGTAAATCTACAATGCTTTTCTAATAGTCTTCATAGCCTTTTCTGACATTCGCAAGAACTGTAATTTGGAAGGGTTGTTTGTTTACTTAATATGCCAAGTGTAAATTACTTTGATTGTTCCCTGGGACCATTCTACTTCCATCACTTTCGTATAATACCATGGCATTTTTTATTTTGATATTTTTTTTCTTTTCCTCTTTCTTTTCTATTTTCTTTTAAAATTCTGTTAGGAGAAAGAAATAGAGAGAAATGTTAAGGGGGTGAAAACCAGATCTTTTCTACTGCATACAGAAGCAGTAAAAACCTTGCTTTGCAATTTTCAGCTTTCAGTTAGGTACAAGGAGGAAATACTGGATATGCTGTGATCCCTCTGAATTTGAAGTCAAGGAATATACTTGGATGGGAGAAGAGCAAAATAAAGACTCAATTTCTAAGGGTAGCTCTCAGTTCTGTAACTTCAAGAAAGCTGGAAGCAAAGATGTGATTATATAAAGATCAATTATAAAGATTGATTGATTTGAAAATAATTCTAGCAATAATAAGCATCTATGTAAAGTAAAATAGCCTGAAATAGGGGCTAATTTCCAGAACCCCATTTATTAGAAAAAGAATCTAATGAAGCTTGTCTAACCCTAGTTAGGAGATATAACGCTAAATATAAACACTAAAAATAAACTTTTAATTTTGTGGTAGTGAAAACCCAATTTAGTTTACTAGTTATTGTTAAGATGTAATAAATTGTCTTCTAAGACTATCTCATGTGAAAATCAAAGGGTATTACTCATCACTTCTAAATATATGTTGCTGTGTGTTACTTGAGCAAAATAATTTATTTGCAGTAGTCAGTGAAGGTAAAATGCAAAACTTCTATTTCTCTATGTATTTGTCCAAGAGGTTTTTTTTTCAACAGCGATTATTTTTTTGCTAACTCCTTCTTTCTTGTTTTTTTTTTTAGTTCTTTTCTCACATCGTCCTATACATCTGGTCTTTACTTCTTTCTTCCATTCTGTTATACTTTAGCTTGTTATTTGAAATCCTCTTATGCATGGAGTTTCATTTCCTACTCCTATTTCTTACATAATTTTTCTTATGTTTCCTTTCTTTCTCATTTTTCAGATTACAGAAACCTTTCTGCTCCTAGTTATCTACATTTCTTCTACACATTTGGATTTAAATTGCTTTAACTCAAACTTCCTTCTTCCCTTATCACTTCCTCCTACTTCCCCATCCCAGCACCTCTCTCTTCTGCTTCATCTATCAAAATTATTTGAAGTAAATGAGTTAAAAGACTCATTACTATAGACTCTTTTAATTCATTCATCTGACAGTTGATTCAGCTAATAGATTTTCAAGTGTTTTGTTAAGTCTGACTTAGAATTTCCCAAGTGGATGAGATTCTATCATTCCCTTTGGGACAATGATCCACAGCTTGATAAATGTCCATTATTCTCATGGTTGCCTTTAATTTCTTTCAATCTTTTCCTGATGCCCTATTACAATAAAGCAAAAGCTTTACAGAATTTTTCTGAGAGACCTTTTCTCTTGAAAGGTTGACTTTGCTCATACTTGCTAAGCATGCTCTTTCATTTAGTGTGCTTTGTGTGCAAATTTGATATCCAGACTCTAAGGAAGTTCAAACAATGGTAGACCTGACCATATGAAATAACTTTCCTTGAAGTTGAGAGTCTCTTCAAGGAGTAGCGCAGTGCAGTCAGTTATGTCTTTCACAGTGTCTTCCATCCAAAAAAGACCCAGCAGAATCTATGTTCTTTTTGGTTTCACCCCAGTGTCAGAGCCTTTCAATACCTATACACAGGTGTACTGACCTGCCTTGTAATTTTTGTGCTTTGGCACTTCCATCTCATAATCTAAAATCGTAACCCTTGGCAACTCCTTCATCCTTCCGCACCTTTCCTGTGATTCAGTAAGATTGCATGCACTAGGAAAAAAATAGTTTATTAATATGCCTAAGATTGGTGAGGTGGCGATAACAGAGAACTCAGTGATAGCTATCTATAATGTACATTAATGTGCCATCACTTTATATGCTGGAGAAACAGACAGCAGTCAAAGGAAAATGTGTGGCCATTCATGAAAATGGTGTCTGTGCTTTGTATATAGGGCAACCTTTTTTTTCTACCTCACACATTCTTGTTTAAACAGACTTCCATAATATACATAAGACTAGGACAGAGCCGATGCTCATGACTTCTCTCACTAGCCAAGCCACTATAAATTCCAGGCATTTTGAAACTGTAACAGTAATAACATCCACTGTGACAAAATCTTTTGAAAAGAATGAAATAGAGATGAGCAGGAATCCCAGAACATTATATTTACATCACACCTTCCTTGCAACTTCTAACAAAGACCTGATGAAATTCACAATGACTTAGAAATTATTCTATTAAAAATAAAAAGAAAAAATACTATAGTGATGAAACATTCCCTGAAAATTAACAGATTCCCTTCAAAGAAAGGCTGATGGTGATTTTTTCTGTCTTCTCCTACTCCCATATTCACCAAAACAACTTCTGATGCCTCAGGAGTATATTATTAAGGTTCAGAACAAAGTATTTTGGCCTCTTTTCTAATAGGGCAGACGTACAATCTGCACATCACACACATTGATTTTGTCTATAAACTGCATATGGACCAGAGCAGCCTGTACAGACATAACACTTGACCTAACTCATACAAAGAGTTGTAAACTGAATTTTTACAGCTCACAACTTTCTTTTTTTTTTCTCTGTCTTAGAAACATATGTCCCTCTTTTAACCCCACAGATCCATTTTTATATCTTCTAACTGCTGAGCATTCCTATGGCAAGTAGACACCCGTACAACACTGTTGACCCAAGCCACCCCATACTGCTGAAGTGAGATATCTTGGATTTTTTCAAGGACACATTCTTATTTTCACTTTAACTATAAGTATGACTTTCAGGCAGAGGCAATCATTCCCATCACTTTGTAGTTTTGCTCAGGTCACCTCACAACACAGTCACAGCTCTCACAAAATGCTTCAACTCATTTTATCATTTTTCAGAATATTTATCCAGGCCATGCTGGTACAAGTGGAGTATCTGCTGATAATTCTGCGAGATAAGAACTATCCAACAACAGAAATTCAGAACCTCTGAATTTCCAGGTGTTGAGACCTTTGACAATGAACAATTTAGAATAATCCAGACAAAAAAAAAAAAAAAAAAAAAAAAGGAGACTGTAACTACTGTATGTGATAAAAAATTTGTGGACAACAAATTAAGGGAAAAAAAATAAATAAAGGCAAGGTCTACCCATATGGATAATTACTTAATTTTTCAATATTCAAAATACATAGGTCCTTTCTTAGTGCTTTTTAATTATATATAATTGGGAGAGAAAATATTATTTATCTGAACTCTGATGTACTTTCTAATGTTTACTACATACATTTCTCTCATCACCATGTTTTATTTTTGTTCTACTTAACTTTATTCTTTAATCTTCTTTTCTATATCAGGTGCACTATACCTCCCACACTGAATTGTTTCTGATGATAGTTTGTTTTTCAATTTCTTTAAACCCATCTCGACATTTATTCAATACAGTTACTCTTATTACTTGATGACACGCATGTTTTTCTAGCTGTACATTAAATGGAAGTTTTTAATTTCTTTTTCTGGCATGAATATATATAATTTATTTTAACTTATCAACTAGTCCCAACATTCTTTTTTAAGTCAGTCTTCTTAAACAGTGTGTAAGGGGAGCTAAAGAAATGCTGAAAGCTTGGGATGAAATCAGATATGACATATGAAAGAAGGTAAAGCATAATATTATGCTTTGTGCATATCAGATCAAAGTCAAATATTGTTTATTGTCTAATTTCTCCTTGTACACATTGCACCAGGAAGGAACAGTGTGCTGTGTCAACAAATCTACAGATTAATTTATGTCTGAAACTAGATGTGACACTCTTTATTTCAAGGTAGTTTGAATGTTCTCTTTTGCCTAATGATAACTAATCTCTAGAGGATCAGCTTCAGCCAGTCAGCCTTAGCTTGATCAATCTCTCCCTGATTTCCAACTGTATTTTCTGAGAAGGCCTTTCCTTTTTCATTTAAGACAAACATCGGGAAAATTATTTTAATTGCACAATCTGCGATAAGAGCAGCATCCCCATGAACACTCCTCCCTTAAAGATGTGTTTAGGGCATAACACATTTTCTTTCAGCCTCACTTTTTGGACTAAAAAGCATTCAGTACCAATTGAGTATGTTATTGAGAATATATTAGAATGAGGCAGCTTTCACTTTCCTGAAATCACCATGGAGTGGAAGCATTACCATCATGCATAATTTTCAGGTTTACTTAAAAGTTACACAAATTGATATTCTGTGGGTGATAGTTCTAACAGCTACTTTTTGCACCAACAACTACTGTCGGCTCTGCCAACACCTGCAGCCTACCAGCAGCAGTACATGAGTTCACACCCAGAATGGCTTTCTGATCCAGCAACAATTTATTGCTCTCCTAAGTTATTGATTGTTAATATAACTATGAAACTTTGAAGAAAAAGAAAAGGTAGTATTGAGAAAAAAGTTTTGGTGTCTTACAGTTTTAAAAACTTGCATTAATTAAATCACCATAGAAAAATCATTTAGTACTAATACATCACCTTGACTGATGGATGTTTTATGGGAACAGTATTGCATCAAATCTTCCCTCAGACTAAAATTCTGTAGGAGGACTCTATCTGCACCTAGCGAACAGTCTGCCACATGCCACGGAGCTCAGAAAACGTGGCAGTGTAGGATGGCTTTGGAAGGGGTGTGTTACAGTTCTTGCTACTATCTCTCTGGGAATCTAGCTCCAAGTAGCAAGTGCATTATACTGGACTCAGTGCTGTGTCACACTGTTGTGTCCATACATGTAATTTAAAAACATCAGTTTTAACATTTTGGTGATGAGGTAATATCACAAAGACACAGACACACAAGCTGTGAGTCAAAGACCACCACTACACAGTCTGAACACCTTTTCCAAAACAATGAATATTTTTTTTTCCCCCGAAAATTAATCTTGAATGCTAAACCCTGAAAAGCAGACTGAAATATTCCAAGACTGTCCTCAACAAACCAAGGATAAACAGAGACTTCACTTTCTTGTGCCTCTGTAGTAAAACTTTAAACTTTATGGCTATGGCATGTCAAAGAACTGTCTTATGCCAGTCTAAGAGCAGAGGTTCAAAGAAGCTTTCCTATATCTTAAACTCCACTGACTTTCTAAATGCTACTTCAAGTTGATGTGCTTTGGATGCTGGTTGAACTGTTTGCTGTGAGGCATAAGCCCTCATAACGGTCCTGCTTCATAACTTTATGAAAGTCTTTGCAGGCCTCATGAGATATCTCTAGATTGATTCTTTGGCCCCAATCTATCCTGAGTGAAAGGGCTCCTCTGTCTGTTGCCTGAGCACACACAGGAAAAAACTCAGCATAACAGCCTTTTCTTCAAAGAATGTTTCCCCACTCTTTCACCAGCTATAGATGAAAGGTCACACACTAGGCACAGGGCCATATTTCTGCCTTAAGGTAAATACTTTTTAAGCACTCAAAGCAAGCATACAGTTCAGATTTATAGAAGTCTACCTCGAGGCCACGGGAGACTTAAGCCACTTTACTGTTTAGAAAATATCTATGACAAGTAGACACTGAGACAACTTGAAGAACTACTTTTTAACTTACCTAAATTATATTGAGAAGTTTTTACAAAAAAACCAACCGTTGGGTGAGGTTATGGAGACTTTGAGTAGACAAAAAAAAAAAGCTCTTGGGAGAAAATAAGATCAATAATTCAGAATGTGCCAATGAAAAGTATAATAAAAGCCAAAATAAGGAAAATCTAAAAGATTGGAAACAAGCAAAAAAACAAACAAACACTCTTAAAGAAAGATTGGAAACAAGCAAAAAAACACACACTCTTAAACAAATGCTTTGGCATGGGTCACTGTCAGCAAAACTAACACTGAAGAACAGGTAACATCTCCTTTCACATATGAGGAAAGATTTAATCAAAGACAGCTGAGCAAGACAATAGTGCTGCACAGACAAGACAGAAGATGAAAAAAACCGAACCAACCAACCAAACAAACAAACAAAAACAAACACCCAACAATTATCAAAGAAAAAGACAAAGCTTTACAGGTATATAGAGATTGGTGCAGGGGGCAGTAGCTTCAGCCATTATGGAAGAAGCACTATTCCCTGCTAGATAGAAATACACGATTTCATATGGATGAGAACACTGAGGCATTGGAAGTTAATTTAACTATTGATGCCTGAAAAATATTAAAATAATTGAGAATTATGTCAATTCAATACTGAGTTGGGATCATAACAGCAGATATCTAGGCAACTTAATCAGGTAAAAAATAACAAACTGTAATAAATAGTGAAAAATATATTCATTACTATAAAAGGAATTTCTGTAGACAGTAGTTCTCTTTGTATCAGAAAAAGATGCATCTAGAGGACTGATCTCCAAACCTCAACAGAGAGGACACTTACACTGAAACTGTGACTGGATGACATTGGCTTGAGTTATTTTCATTTAAGTCAGTATTTTCTAAAAAAGAAGTATAATGTTATTGTCAACATTTGCCTTTTCTTTGAGATTTCCTAGAGAGGTGAAGAGCAGACAACTCATTTTTAATATCAACACTGAGCTAGTAACAATTGGACTTTGTATGTCTACAAAAAAGGAGGAGAAAGCTCTTATGTCAAGAGAAAATTAGAACTTAAAAAATAATAAAATGGTAACACATTAGATCTTAAGGATAAATTTATGAGCTCCAACATAAATATCATTCAATAAAAAAGCCCAAACAATTATATAGACTTGCTGAAGTCCACATCTAATATTAAAAAAATGGTTAAATCAGCTAAAAATTAAATGTTGGTCATCTAGGCTTTCTTTCACTAATATGTTGTGCATACAAACAAAATTCTAGCTATAGTATATGTACATAGAAAGCTCAAAAGAGAGACTACAAATATACTTATAAAATCTTTCCAAATGCTATTCTTTTCCATCTGTAAAGTAAGCAGAAGTCGCAGTTTTTGTCTTTATGATTGATTTGAAACTCTGAAAATATGTTCTGTGAACATGATTACTTATTTCAGATCACCTGAAATTTGAAAATGTTAGAGGGATAATGAAAGAAATGCAAACATGTAGAGATCTTTTTATTAATTTACGAGGGAAACACCTCTGAAAAATAAATCACTTTATGTCAAACACTGTCTGTTATTATAATTTGCCCACAGAAACAAAGTTTTGTTCATTCAAGATTCGATTACCAGTATCACAGCAGGAAATCCAAATTGGCATCTTCACCTTCATAGTTTTGTGAATGGTACCCAAATATATAGTAACTTCTGAGACTGATTCTTTCACAAGTGGATGTTACTGTCTTTTTCCCAGCCCCATGAGCAAAATATGATGTCTGAGTGGGCATGCGCAACAGTGTTCATGTGGTCCAAAGATGACAGCCCTACACTTTCACACTCAACCTGAGCTGGTGGACCATTACAAAGAAAGGAAAAAACCAAATTCTTCTGACTGGTGGCTGGATGTGGAGGGACAATGCTCTGCCCTACATGGGGCAGGTGGTCACATCCCCTGTGTCTCCAGCTGTGCTCTGATTCTGCAAGAGAAAGGTGCAGTCAACCTTTCTTCATTTACTAAAGGCAGACTCCTGAAATTGTGGTTGCATAACAGGCTACTGAGTTTTTCAAAAGGATCAGCATAAACTTAAAAAAAAAAAAGAAAAAGAGGACAGGTCAGGGACATTTTTCTTGGTGCCAATTGTTCCTAGAGGCTACATTTTTCAGAAGGGATATAGTGAGTTATCTCCAGGGTTGACAAGGCCAGATAATATGTCATTTATTAGGAGCAGAAGGATTAATGCTCATCCACCAAAAATATCATGTTCAATACATTGTTATTCAGGGTTGAGGATGATTGAATTTAGAGGAAAATTGTTAAGGTATCTGAAAAGTTAATTTGAAATAGAAGGAGGTACCAGACACTAGATCTTATCTGAAGGCCTTATTTGAAGCAACAGTCCAAAGCATTTGTCAGTTCTACAGATGCCCTAATGTATGATTAATCAGAGCTGGAAATAGACGGAGATAGAGGGATACCCCAGAGCTGAGAAAAAAGTTTAATTATGCTGTTTGGAGTAATAAGAGTTGATTCTCCTTCCTATGTCTGTTAATACCCCTGTAGAAGGGGCAGGCCGTTGGGTATGAGTAAAAGAAATATGAACATGACTCAGGAATAAGGGAGAAAGGATGGCTGATGATATAACTCAAGTATGTGAAAACAATTAAGGAAGGTGTCATGATATGCACTGTACAATTTATTGCCAGAGAGTTCCCACAAGACATGAGATAATAAATTCATGCCCTGATTAAGCCACAGCCCCTTTATCTTGTTTTTCATACTAGACACAGAGAGAAATCTCTGGTGGATGATAACAAACATGATATTTGCATCCAATAGTTTGTAGATTCTAGTCCTTCCAATGTTATGGTTTGGTCAGTTTGTCCAAACCTTCATTTATGCACATGCTTTCCTCATATAAAATGTTAAATTAACATTGAATTCAGCTAGTGATAGTGATTCAGCAATTTTTCTAGAACTAAATTGTAACTTCTATATCTAACCTTCTTTTACTTTTTTGTTCCTTTTATTTTTTCTTTTCTGAGTAAGGTCATTCGCTGCTTTCTTTAGAATCGCCTTACCATAACTACTCCTATTTTCTTTTCCCTCTATGTTACTTCACGTGATTCTTGTCCCCTCTTTCTTACTCACCCTGAGTCAGCTTGTTATTATAACACTATACCACTTGTTTGT